>NC_041383.1:186777170-186782786 GCF_002162155.2 Triticum dicoccoides | reverse complement strand
ATCCGGATGGATCCATTACTTGAGCACTAAATGCCTAGCTTAATGGCTTTAAAGAAAGCGCTTCCAGGGAGACAACCCGGAAGTTTTAGAGAGTCATTTACTTCTGTTTAGTGAACAGAGTTAGACTTTAATATGTGTGCATGAATTGTTCTCTTATGACATGCCGATGCATAGGAAGAGATTTAGACTTTGTTGTTGCATGATATATGTTACTTTGTGCTCACTACTAAATTACAAATCATTGTTAATTAAAATTGGCTTTGATATACCTTGGGATCCGGGTGGATCCATTACTTGAGCACTAAATGCCTAGCTTAATGGATTTAAAGAAAGCGCTTCTAGGGAGACAACCCGGAAGTTTTAGAGAGTCATTTATTTCTGTTGAGTGCTTTCATATAGTTTAAAAACAACAAAAATAGAGAGGGGAACCCAAAACTTTTCAAAAAGAGAAGTGAAAGTGAGAGAGACGAGCATTGTGGAAGTGGGGGACGTCCTTGAACTTTGTTCATGCCCATGGGAACTTTGTGAATCTTAATTACAGAAACTTTTCAATAAAAGTAATTATCCCCTTGTACAATTCCATTGTATTATAAAAATAATGTGCCAAGGTTTGCCTTTAGTTTGTTTACAATGCTTGTTGGTTTGTACGGTGCAGGACAGAAACTTTGGCTGTAGTGCGCGATTTTACATTTTTAACTAGAATGTCAATTGGTTCTGATTCTTTTTGCACTGTCTTGCTATACAACTTGTTTATTTTTCCTCATTTTGTAGAATGTTTGGGGTAATATAAGTATTGTGATTGTTCAGATTGCTACAGACTGTTCTATTTTGATAGATTCTGTTTTTGATGCATAGTTTGCTTGTTTTGATGAATCTATCAATTTATATTAGTGGATTAAGCCATGAAAAAGTTATATTGCAGTAGACACAATGCAAAAACAAAATATGAATTGGTTTTCTACAGTACTTAGAGTGGTGATTTGCTTTATTATACTAACGGATCTTACCGAGTTTTCTGTTGAAGTTTTGTGTGGATGTAGTGTCTAATCGAGGATGTTTCGATGTGAGAAGAAGGAAGAGAGGCAAGAGCTCAAGATTGCGGATGCCCGAGGCACCCCAAGAAAATATTGAAGAAGACTCAAGCGTCTAAGCTTGGGGATGCTGGGGAGGCATCCCCTCTTTCTTCAATAAGTATCGGTATGTTTCAGATTCATTTCGTTCATGCATTATCTGCAAGTCTTGGAGCGTCCTTTGCAATTAGGATTTTATTTTTCTTTTATGCACCATGCTGGTATGAGATAGTACTTGATTGATTTATAGAATGCTCATTGCACTTCACTTAAATCTTTTGAGTATGGCTTTATAGAATGCTTCATGTACTTCACTTATATCATTTGAAGTTGTATTGCCTGTTTCTCTTTACATAGAAAACTGCCATTTGTAGAATGCTCTTTTTCTTCACTTATATTTGTTAGAGCGTGGACATATCTTTTGTAGAAAAAATTAAACTCCCTTGCTTCACTTATATCTATTTAGAGAGATGACAGGAATTGGTCATTCACATGGTTAGTCATAAAATCCTACAAAATTCGTAGATCACTGAATATGATATGTTTGATTCCTTGCAATAGTTTTGCGATATAAAGGTGGTGATATTAGAAGTCATGCTAGTGGGTGGTTGTGGATTGTAGATACACTTGTGTTGAGGTTTGTGATTCCCGTAGCATGCACGTATGGTGAACCGCTTTGTGATGAAGTTGGAACACAATTTTATTTATTGATTGTCTTCCTTATGAGTGGCGGTCGGGGACGAGCGATGGTATTTTCCTACCAATCTACCCCCCTAGGAGCATGCGCATAGTACTTTGTTTTCAATGGCTTGTAGATTTTTGCAATAAGTATATGAGTTCTTTATGACTAATGTTGAGTCCATGGATTATATGCACTCTCACCCTTCCATCATTGCTAGCCTCTTCGGTACCGTGCATTGCCCTTTCTCACCTCGAGAGTTGGTGCAAACTTCGCCGGTGCATCCAAACCCCGTGATATGATACACTCTGTCACACATAAGCCTCCTTATATCTTCCTCAAAACAGCCACCATACCTACCTATCATGGCATTTCCATAGCCATTCCGAGATATATTGCCATGCAACTTTCATCATCATCATCATATACATGACTTGAGCATTCATTGTCATATTGCTTTGCATGATCATAAGATAGCTAGCATGATGTTTTCATGGCTTGTCCATATTTTGATGTCATTGCTATGCTAGATCATTGCACATCCCGGTACACCGCCGGAGGCATTCATATAGAGTCATATCTTTGTTCTAGATATTGAGTTGTAATATTGAGTTGTAATATTGAGTTGTAAGTAAATAGAAGTGTGATGATCATCATTATTAGAGCATTGCCCCAGTGAGGAAAGGATGATGGAGACAATGATTCCCCCACAAGTCGGGATGAGATTCCGTACTTTACAAAAAAAAGAGACCAAAGAAGCCCAAATAATAATAAAAAAAGAGAGGCCAAAGAATCCCACCAAAAAAAAAGAAAATAAAAAAATGAGAGAAAAAGAGAGAAGGGGCAATGTTACTATCCTTTTACCACACTTGTGCTTCAGAGTAGCACCATGTTCTTCATAGAGAGAGCCTCCTATGCTTTCACTTTCATATACTAGTGGGAATTTTCATTATAGAACTTGGCTTGTATATTCCGATGATGGGCTTCCTCAAATGCCTGAGGTCTTCATGAGCAAGCAAGTTGGATGCACACCCACTTAGTTTCAGTTTGAGCTTTCATACACTTATAGCTCTAGTGCATCCGTTCCATGGCAATCGCTACTCACTCACATTGATATCTATTGATGGGAATATCCATAGCCCGTTGATACGCCTAGTTGATGTGAGACTTTCTCCCTTTTTGTCTTCTCCACATAACCTCCACCATCATATTCTATTCCACCGATAGTGCTATGTCCATGGCTCACGCTCATGTATTGCGTGAAAGTTGAAAAAGTTTGAGATTATTAAAGTATGAAACAATTGCTTGGCTTGTCATTGGGGTTGTGCATGATTAAATACTTTGTGTGATGAAGATAGAGCAACAGCCAGACTATATGATTTTGTAGGGATAACTTTCTTTGGCCATGTTGTTTTGAAAAGACATGATTGCTTTATTGGTATGCTTGAAGTATTATTGCTTTTATGTCAAATGATAGACTATTGCTTTGAATCACTCGTGTCTTAATATTCATGCCATGATTAGACATATGATCAACATTATGCTAGGTAGCATTCCACATAAAAAATTATTTCTTTTTATCATTTACCTACTCGAGGTCGAGCAGGAATTAAGCTTGGGGATGCTGATACGTATCCGTCGTATCTATAATTTTTGATTGTTCCATGCCAATATTATTCAACATTTATATAATTTTCGCATCTTTTTATACTATTTTTTGGGACTAACATATTGATCCAGTGCCCAATGCCAGTTCCTGTCTGTTGCATGTTTTTTGTTTCGCAGAAACCCAATATCAAACGAGTCCAAACGGGATAAAAACGGACGGAGGTTTTTTTGGAATATTTATGATTTTTGGGAAGTAAAATCAACGCGAGACGGTGTCTGAGGTGGTCACGAGGTAGGGGGGCGCGCCCTACTCCCCAGGCGCTCCCCTGACCCTCATGGTCCACCCGTAAGGCGGTTGGTGCTCTTCTTTTGCCGCAAGAAAGCTAATTTTATGAGAAAGATCTGGGCGAAAGATTCACCCCAATCGGAGTTACGGATCTCCGGATATTTAAGAAACGGTGAAGGGCCAGAAAAGAGAATGCAGAAACAGAGAGATAGATCCAATCTCGGAGGGGCTCTTGCCCCTCCCACACCATGGGAGCCAAGGACCAGAGGGGAATCCCTTCTCCCATCTAGGGAGAAGGCCAAGGAAGAAGAAGAAGAATGGGGGCTCTCTCCCCCTTGCTTCCGGTGGCGCCGGAACACCGCCGGGGACCATCATCATCACCGCGATCTTCACCAACACCGCCGTCATCTTCACCAACATCTCCATCACCTTCCCCCATCTATATCTAGCGGTCCACTCTCCCGCAACCCGCTGTAGCCTCTACTTGAACATGGTGCTTTATGCTTCATATTATTTTCCAATGATGTGTTGCCATCCTATGATGTCTGAGTAGATTTTCATTGTCCTATCAGTGATTGATGAATTTCTATGATTGTTTTGAGTTGCATGTTTTATTATTGGTGCTGTCCTATTGTGCCCTCCGTGTCGCGCAAGCGTGAGGGATTCCTGCTGTAGGGTTTGCAATATGTTTATGATTTGCTTATGGTGGGTGGCGTGAGTGACAGAAGCACAGACCCGAGTAAGTAGGTTGTTTGCGTATGTGATAAAAGGGGACTTGATACTCTAATGCTATGGTTGGGTTTTACCTTAATGAATCTTTAGTAGTTGCGGATGCTTGCTAGAGTTCCAATCATAAGTGCATATGATCCAAGTAGAGAAAGTATGTTAGCTTATGCCTCTCCCTCAAATAGAATTGCAATAGTGATTATCGGTCTAGCAACGTAGTCAATTGCTTAGGGACAATTCCACAACTCCTACCACCACTTTTCCACACTCATTATATTTACTTTATTGCTACTTTATCTAAACAGCCCCTAGTTTTTATTTACGTGTTCTTTACTTTCTTGCAAGCTTACCCAAAAAACACCTACAAAGTACTTCTAGTTTCATACTTGTTCTAGGTAAAGCTAATGTCAAGCATGTGTAGAGTCGTATCTGTGGCCGATAGGACTTGAGAGAGTATTTGTTCTACCTTTAACTCCTCGTTGGGTTCGACACTCTTACTTATCGAAATAGGCTACAACTATCCCCTATACTTGTGGGTTATCAGGGTGTCGTGTCGAGGGTTGAGGGGTCGGGGAATCGGGGTCAGGGGGTCGGGGTGTCGTGGTCGGAATGGCAAATCCTCGACCCCTCGACCCCTCGGCGACCCTCGACCCCTTGACCCTCGACAAGACACCCCGACACCCCGACCCCTCGACCCTCGACACGACACCCCGACACCTCTTCTTCTTCTTCTTCTTCCTCTTCTTCTTTTACTTCTTTTTTTCATCTTTCTTGTTTGTACTTAAAAAAACTACTTAAACTAATTAAACTAAATAACCTAAACTAATTAAACCTAAACTAACTAAAATAAAAAACCTAAACTAATTAAACTAAATAACCTAGACTAACTAAACCTAAACTAACTAAACTAGAAAACCTAAACCAATTAAACTTAAACTAACAAAACTAAACAACCTAAACAAATTAAACCTAAATTAACTAAAATAAATAACCTAAACTAATTAAACTAAATAACATAAACAAATTAAACCTAAACCTATACTAAAAAACCTAAACTAATTAAACCTAAACTAAAAAACCTAAACTAATTAAACTAAATAACCTAAACAAATTAAACCTAAACCTAAACTAAAAAACCTTAACTAATTGAACCTAAACTAACTAAACTAAAAAACAGAAAAAAGAAATAGGAGATGGGGTGGCAGGGGCTCACCGTGGGGGCGACGACGGGTTGGGGAGGGGGCGGC
>NC_041383.1:186772649-186777036 GCF_002162155.2 Triticum dicoccoides | reverse complement strand
GGCTAGGGAGGGGCTGGGGAGGCAGGAAGGGGGCGGCGACCGGGTGAGGGGGGGGGGACGGGGAGGTGGTGGGCTGGTGGGGCGGTGGCGGTGCTCGTCAGGCGGAGAGAAGAGGAGAAAGAGATAAGGCGACGGCGGGGGCGCAAGCCGTTAACTTATTTTGAAGCTTTGTCGTCCATGTCGTCTTTGCCGTCTGCAAGCTGAGGGCAACAGACGCTTTGCCATCTGCTGGCGGACGGCAAAGAGGGGGCCTGTTAGGGCTTAACATCCAGTGGGCCAAACACCCTCTTTGCCGTCAGCTACCGGACGACAAAGAATCTTTGTTGTTAGCTAGCGGACGGCAAAATGTTGGCTGATGGCAAAGCCTTCCTTGGCCGTCTGCTTTCCGGTGGCTGATGGCAAAGACGTTCTTTGTCGTCCGCTAGGTGACGGCAAAGAGGGGACAGACGACAAATCTTCTGATTCCAGTAGTGATGTCTGTTAAATTGAGTGAAATCATTTTTTCGAATTACTGAAATCTACCATTTTCAAATAAGTTATATCCAACTTTTGAAACGAGTGAAATAAGTTTTTCGAATGAGCGGAATCTGTTTTTTGAGCACAATGAAACATACTTTTTGGAATGAGTAAAACCAGTGTTTTGAATGAGTGAAACATGTTTGTTAAAATGAGTGAAATCACTTTTTGAAATGAGTGAAATCTTTTTTTAAATAATAGAAATCATTCTATTAGGCTAAGTGAAATATTTTTTTCCAATTTAGTGAATCAACCGTATTGAAATGATTTAAATATATATTTTGGAATGAGTGAAACCAGTGTTTTGAATGAGTGAAACATGTTTGTTAAAATGATTAAAATCAATTTTTGAAATGAGTGAAATCATTCTCATTAAGCTGAGTGAAATGTTTTTTTTAATTTAGTGCAATCAACCGTTTTGAAACGATTTAAATATATTTTTTGGAATGAGTGAAACCAGTGTTTTGACTAGGTTAAACATGTTTGTTAAAATGAGTGAAATCATTTTTTGATGAGTGGAATCATTTTTTGAAATGATAAAATCATTCTGTCAAACTGAGTGAAATATGTTTTTTCAATTTAGTGCATTCTATTAAACTGAGTGAAATATGTTTTCCAATTTAGTGAAATCAACTGTGTTGAAATGATTTAAATATATTGTTTGAAACGAGTGAAATAAGTTTTTTGAATAAGGAGAAATCCATCTTTTGAAATGAGCAGAATCTGGTTTTTTGAACATAGTGAAACATACTTTTTGGAATGAGCGAAATATTTTTCTGAAATGAGCGAGATCATTCTTTTAAACTGAGTGAAATCTATTATCTCAATTGGGTGAAATTATTTCTTTTCAAATTAGTGACATCAGTTTCTTCTAATGAGTGAAATTGATTTTCTGAACATAAAGAAATGAACTTTTCGAAATGAGTGAAATCGGTTTTCAGAAGTTAGGGAGCCAATTCTTTTGGAACAACTGAAAATATATGTTTTCTAATGTGTGAAATAGGCGTTTTACAACGAGTGAAATGATTGAAATTGTATTTCAGAAAATCAATGGAAATTAGTGGTTCAAAATAATTGAAATAAATAGTTCTTCTGAAATAATTGAAACATATTGTGTGAAATAAATGGATTCAAACATGTTAAAAAATATCCAAAATTAAGCTTGTTCTAAAGATCTTGAAATCATGAGTTCAAATATATAAAAAGTTTCAAAATTTAACTTTTGGTTTTAAAAATATGCACCATCTAAATTATCAATAGGAAATTAAAAGCAATGAGTTGTATAAGGCCAACTCCAGCGCATGACCCAAACGGACATCCATTTTGCCCGGATTCTGTCCGTTTGGGTAGGGCAATGGGGTCGTGCCCGGGTCTGTCCTGGGATGCGGTGGCCGTGCGCCCAGCGCGCGGACGCATCCTTCGGCCCCATCTTGTCCGCCACATCCAAAAATGCCCATATATTCATATTTCAATGTTCAAAACAAGTTTGCATGTCCAAATATTAATTGTCTGAAAATAAAAATAGTTTTACAACCCAATCGAAACTGTCTCTAATAAAATAGTTTTACAACCAAATCAAAATTGTCTTGAATGAACATAATGAATCAATACATCTATTCGTTGCCAACGTGAGTCCACACGTGCTCAACCAAGTCATTTTGAAGATCCAAATGAGTGTGCTAATCACGCATTTCAAGATGAAAATGGACAAATTGTTCAAATGTGGCCGGTTCTTGGTGCAGGGGCTCAACATTTTTATCTTGAAAATCAAATACTTGGTCGAAGATCCTGTCATCATGCTCGTCCTCGACGATCATGGTGTGCATGATCACACAAGCAGTCATCACCTCCCAAAGCTTCCCTTCATCCCATGTTAGTGCAGTGTTTCGAACGATACCCTATCGGGATTGAAGCACACCAAAATCACGTTCCACATCCTTTCTAGCACTCTCTTGCATTTAGGCAAATCTGTTTCTCTTCTCACCTTGGGGGTTTGAGATTGTCTTCACAAAAGTTGACCACTGAGGATATATACCATTAGCTAGGTAGTATCCCTTGTTGTACTGGTTTGATGGCGGTCATGTTGAGACGTGGTTTGGTATGGACGGCGGGGGGGTGAGCAGTGAGGAGGCGGCTGAACAATAGTGGCGGCGCCGGTGGCAGGGTGGGGGGGAGCTGGTGGAGGCGTTGGAAGCGAAGAGACTGCTAGTGTCCCTGACAGGCGGGCTACGGGGGTCAAGGGCGTGCGTCGAGCCCGTCCGCGTGATGTCCGTTTCACCCCAAACTCGGCGCAAGTTTGGGTCGGGAATGGGTCGACAACAAACGAAATCCAGACATTTGACCGTTTGGGGCCGCGCTATTCATCCGTTCTACCCCGAACAGACGCACCCGAACAAGATGTGGTCGCGCGCTGGAGTTGGCCTAAGAGAAAACAGGAACTAGATTCGAACCCTGCTCGCTTCGCGAGGAGCGCCTGATGCTAGCCATCGCACCATCGACCTAGGACGTGATGTATCAACAGACTGAGAAATGATGAACTAACTGTCAATTAAAGTAAAAAACATTTAAAAAATGTTAACTAAGCATTTGATAATAAATTTTGATGCATACATGAAAATCGTTTTAATCTATGCACAAAAGTTATACAGTAAAATACAAATGTGTATGAAAAAGGCTGATCATGTATTTAAGAAATGTTGAACAAGTATTTGAAAAATGTTGATTTTTTTATAAAATGTGGAACAAGTATTTGAAAAATGTTGAATAAGTATTAGAAAATGTTGAACAAGAATTTGAAAAATGTTGAACGAGTATTAGAAAATGTTGAACAAGTATTAATTTTTTTGAATGAGTATATGAAAAATGTTAAACCTGCATTTGAAAATGTTGAATAAATATAAGAAAATGTTAAACAAGAATTTGAAAAATGATGAACAAGTATTTGAGAATATTGAAAAAGTATTGAAAAATGTTGAACAAGTATAAATTGTTTTGAACGAGTATTTGAAAAATGTTAAACCAGTATTTGAAAAATGTTGAATAAGTATTAAAAAATATTGAATAAATATTAAAAAATGTCGAACGAGTATTAAAAAATGTTGAATAAGTATTAAAATGTTGAACTAGTATTTGAAAAATGTTGAATAAACGTTCAGGCAATGTTGAACGTGTATAACAAAAATGTTGATCACTTATTAAAAAATGTTTTTGACATACAAAAAATGTAGAATAAAAAACAAAAGAAATGAAAGAAAACCAAAAACCAAAAACAAAAAACAAACAAACTAAACCCCCACAAATTAAAAAAAACTGAATAAACAAATGTAGAAAGAATAAAAAATGAAAACAAAACAAAAACCAGAGAAAAAAAGGGAAAAAAGAAAAGAAAACGGAGAAAAGCATTGAAAACAGAAAATCAATGGAAAAAACAAAAAAAGGGACCGAATTGTAATGGCTAATGAAAGAAAACCGGAGAAAAATAAGAAAACCAAACAAAGAAACAAAAAAAAAAGAGGAAAACTAGAGAAATAAAAACAAACTCCGGTGTTTTACCTCAAGTAGAGTGCACCTCGTATGTGAACACTAAGTTCAGAGTGGCCTCTACTCTTGATCGAAGCAAGCACGGTTCGAATCCATTTTCTTCAAAGTTTTTATGTGTACTGTGCGCTAGTGGTCCGACCCGATTAGTTGGAATGCTTCAATTCATAGTTTTTTTGTTTACTGTGCGCTAGTAGGCCAGCTCGATTAGTCGGAATGATTCAGCCAGAGAAGTGTTTAGGCTCGCTGAATGCGAGAAATAGCTCCCGCGGTGGGGATCATTGTCTCTGCTGAGATAGGGTTAAAGGAGAAGGACTTTTCGTTTCTGAGAAGA
>NC_041383.1:186766463-186772528 GCF_002162155.2 Triticum dicoccoides | reverse complement strand
GCGTAGGAAGCGACGTGGAGATGACAAACGAAGACATACGAGACCTACCATCACAACCACAAACTCCTCCTTTACGAGTAGAGATCAATGTGAACATGATTTCAAATGGGCCTCTACAAACATGGTAGCAAGTATAAATTATACATCTCATTATAGATAACAATCCGCCGTGTTTCCTATTAAAGGGGATTAAATCATGAATATATTTTTCATCACGTACTAGCGCGCATCTGCGCCATTTGACACCACTAGTCATTCTAACCATATCATGCCCCTGAGGGTTCCCAGCATGCTCCATACCTTTTCTTATGATTTGCATTAATAATTAAATAGTCAGCCCATAGATCTCAAGGCCTTAGTGCATAAAATATATGACAGGTAACTTGCCTACCAGTCTAAATGCTACAGTCTACCATAAAAATAAAACAAAATGGTAGAGCCTCTTAGAGTGCATTGTTTTTAACACAATACAAACGCAAATGCTCATATATACACGTATACACTCATCCCTATGAATAGACACGTGCACCCTATATCTATGAGCACCTTCGAGAGACTAAACCGGTATATCATTCTGAGATTGACGAAGTCACAAAGGGGCCTTGTAGTCGACGGGAACGTCTCCTCCCACTAAACACGCATCGCCGAAAATCCTGAAATAAATCCAGGAATGAATGCGAGCACCAGGACTTCAACCCTAGATACCACTGTCGACCTAACCATCCAACCACTGCATTGTCGAGATTAAATGTATAGCTCCCAAATTTTTCTGGTTACGTTTATCTTAGTATCAGAGAAAGATCAGAGAATATAAATGTTGGCAATGAATACTTGCTCCAAAATGCAATATCCTGCACCGAGTAGGAAGGAACGCAATATCTCAAGAAGGGATTTAATGCCAACAAATTAATTAAATTAATAATATCATAAATGCATGCCTTGATATGCATCTACACCCGCCTATATATTTTCCTCACCCGTCCAATGTTTCTACCCATTCAGAGCACAAAACAAACCCCGAAGTGATCTCTCTTATTAGATACCCATGGCGACATACTCACATATGTTTGTCACCCTTGTCATCCTTTCTATTCTCAGTGTCCACTTCCAAGCCCAAGGTATGTATAGACATCGTATTGGTGGAGTGATAGATCTACAAAAAGAAGTGGACTTTTACCAAATTCGTATATCAATCCTACGCCAATATAGACATAAGGCGTGGAATATTTGGTTCAAATATGCTTTATGCAAGTACTAGGTACCCTCATCTACATATCCGCTACTGGTACGAAAATCTCGAGTTTTAACATCTTTTATGGTAGATTAGTAATAATAATAGCCTAAAAGGCCAAGCAAAACCTATTATTATACAGGCTGACAAAGTTCAAACATTGTACACCCATGGTTATTTACATGTTGCTCAATGTTCATAAAGTTTGGTAATCACTTACCATTTATTGCTTAAGAAATGTTAACTTTATATTTATTAAGCATGAATATATCTAGAAAAAGTCGCTGTGTACTTAAACAATCCGCTAAAACGGTGTATATATATACTTGCACACAAAAATGAGTAAAAAAATGGAGTTCTGTTGGTTGGACTTATGAGTTCTTATTTAGATTCTCATGCTATAAAAAGAGATGCCACTGCCCTTTATCATTATATTTCAAATTAACATAAATATATGATGTGCATGATGAACAGGAGCAACAGAAAGTGTCGCAACTGACAACTCAGTACGTGACAGGAAGACAATTGTCCAAGGGACCTATTTGCCTCAAAGAACCGTTTCAAGACGGTGCACACCATGCAGAAGTTGTGCACAAAAAACTTGTTGCTACGAGTTTATTTGCAATGATCCTACAAATCCAGGTCTCACTTGCGTTGGTACTATGCTCTATTGTGGCTGTACTATTGAAACTTGTAATATTAATTTTTAATTTTTTGCTTACGAAAATAAATGGGAATAAAGCATGGAAGTTTGTGATACAAATGTGTTTTAGTGGAGTTTCAAGGATGACTAAAAGAAGTAGATGCCCTTACCTTATTACGTTAAGTTCCGCTGATGATTAAACTTGCAAGTTTGATGATACAAATACTATTTTTATATAAATTACACAAAAGCAAAAATTGGTCAATTCCAAGCTATCTTAGTTGTCAAACTATGTGGATCTAACAGTCTACATCACTTGAAAGTTGAGCACAACCACATTTAGAGTGTTATGAAATTACGAGTTTGGTTGATCCCAAATATCTCCACCACCCGACCCTCTATGGTATGGAAGAGACCGTCGACCCTACCTTTCATGTCTTTGCTAATCATCCAATAAGAATCGATCCCCTCACCAATAGTGTCAAGTCATGCCTTAGAGACTTTCTCGAGCTGCTTGATCTTTCTGCTTATCGCGTCAGGGGACGGTTGTTCCTTTCCCCACTCACGTGGTTCCGGCCCAAGAGGAGATAGAGGAATAGATCCTCGGATGTTAAACTTCTTCTTCTTCTTTTCCTTCTCTTCCTCGATGATCTTCCCCTTGCTAGTCTCCACCTCCTCCGGCATCTCCTCCTTTAGGCTCATTTTTCTAGGATCCTCACATCCCATCAGGACGACCTCCTCCAAGCTTGGGAAGGAGATGATCTTGATGGAAGTTGGGGAAGATCCATTTCTCATGGCGGTGACCGGTTTGTTTATCTTGTAGAACAAGGTTTGGTGAAGAGGTGTCATGCAAAAAGGACTCGAGATTAGATTGATATTGAGTGAAGGGACGTAACCCTTGGCCTTAAATAATGGTTAGAGGATCAATCTTAGAGACGAAGTTAGAAGAAAATCAAAACAAAATCCGGAAAGAATCAAGAAAAAATATCGATCGATGACCTTTGGTACGGCCGCGTGCAGGCGTATCACTGCTTGTGCCACTGGTCGCCACAAGCTCTTATTTTTCAAACCTGTCACTGAAGTCAAGGTTGGTACGACTGACTGTGCTCATACCTTAGGCCATCTTGAAAACAATACCTTCTCTTGCTTTCTGTTGAGGAGCAGTGCCAGCACACACCACTACAACAAAACACTTCTGTGATGATACGTGTTTGTCATAGTAGGTCATGTTTTCTGTCATGCATGTACATTCGTGACGATTTTATGACGGAATCAAGATAGTTATACATGTGTTGTCGTAGAAGTGTTCCATGACAATACTCAAATTATCATCACGGAAGTGTCCACTTCCATGACGATAAATGGTGCGTCATCAAAGTGCTTTTGCCAAGGGTAACCGACACGTGGCATCCACTGTAATGGGTCACCGTTAAGCTCTCGGGTCTGGTTTTGGATCCGATAACCCGCTAACAGCCCAGGCCAAGGGCGATTTTTCACGTGTAAAATTCTCATTGGCCAAAGGAACCACGTATAAGTTCGACGTCGCGATGGATGTCATTCATCCTTGGACGAGATGGGCCTATGAAAAAATGATATGTGGCACGACCCAACATTGGCCCATTTAGGTTAAAAAGGCTGGCCCAGTCAAAGGCCCATAAGCTTCGCTCGGTACTAGTGGGTTGACCCATTTATGGCCCACCGCCAAATCCGGCCCATTAATTGTTCGCTTAGTCTTTGGACCCCATTATGGCCCAATGTGTTTTCAGCCTGTCGGAGTCCCGATGTAGAAATGGCCCATTTCAGCATGGTGTGTCTTTTGGCCTGGTAATGGCCTGTGTTGCACATGGGCCATTTATGGTCTGACGTGACATTTGGCCGGTTAATGACCCGTGATCTCGGTGGCAACACTTCAGCCCAACCTGACTTTGGGACTATTAAAGGCGTGTCTTACATTTCGGCCCGTTGGTGCCTCTACAGAGCTTTTGGCCTACTAAAGGCCAATGAGATGATTGGGAAAACCAAGGCCCGAGGTATGTTTCGGCCTGATAATGACCCGTAATGTAACTAGGCCTATATTGGCTCGATGTTTATTTCAGCCTACTAAAGGCCCATGGACTACTCTTAAAAATTGAGGCCCAACATGCTTCTCGGCCTGCTAAAGGCCCATGGTGTCTTTTGGGCCAACACATGCCAGCAGAATATTCAGCTTGTTAATGATCCAAAGCTACATCGGCTGAACTAAATTTGGGCATGCTAAAGGCCCATTAGAGTTATGAGCCTAGTCATACAGTGTCTATGAAGGGCCCATACAGCAGCTCCGTAGCAGGCCCTAGTACAGCTTGTTGCGGGCCGGCCCAATTATGGCCCGCTGAATGCAGGTGTAACACCCCGATAATTATGCTACAATGAATACCTGACTAATAATGCCACACCATCCCATTTTGCTAAGCTTAATCTCTCCTTGTTAAAACCTAAGTCAAATTCAAATTTAAATACAAGTCAAATTTGTAATTCTTCAAAAAGTAAATTTAAAATGTTCGTTGGGTTGCAATTATTCACTAACTAATTTTCATGAAGAAACCAATATTTCTTCTTCTTATTAAAACTCCCTTATCTTCATTTAAAACAGAACTAACACTATTAAATTGAGCTTTTTTGATTTAAACAAATAGTTAAACATTTCAAGATAAATTGAAACTATTTGTGATGGCTCAAAATGCTGTCTCATATTTATGTGCCAATTTTCAAATTCAACAAAAGTCAATTGGTTTTAAAATAAAATGCCAAGTAGAAAAGAAATAAATAAAACAAAAATGTAAAAGAATAAAAGGAAAAGGACCTGAACTATTGTGCATATGGGCTCAAGTGTCCACAGTGCCCCAAAGCCCAGCCCACGACAGCCTCTCCCCCACCTCTGTACAGTGGGGAGGCAGAGGCCTGGGCGTGGCGTGCATCCATGGCACCATGGACGTGGATGGCCTCCACGTGCCCCCCTCGGCCTACAAAGGCATCCACCAAAACCCTAGCATCTGTCTCGCTCATTCCCCCTTCTGTCACGCCCAATATGCGATACTATCCTAAAGAAACTCGAAGGTCCCACCAAGGATAGAACCGCAGATTGAGACGCTTTTGCAAGGTGGATATCATTACATCAACATTACATAAAAGATGGGGATACATACAAGGCATACAAATGCCGCAAGAATACATCAATACATCATACGTAAGATCAACATCCGACTACGGATGAAACACAAACAAAAACTCAAATGACATCCACCCTGCTAGCCCAGGCTGCCAACCTGGAACCTATCCCCCGATCAAAGAAGCAGAAGAAGAACTCCAAACAACTAAACATTGCTCTCGCGTCATGATCATCGCATAACCTACACCTACAACTATTGTTGTAGTAATCCGTGAGCCACGAGGACTCAGCAATCCCATTACCATGGGTATCAAGACTAGCAAAGCTTAATGGGAATGGAAAGGATAAGTGGTGAGGTTGCAGCAGCGACTAAGCAAATATGGTGGCTAACATACGCAAATAAGTCAAGACTAGCAAAGATTAATGGGAATGGAAAGGATAAGTGGTGAGGTTGCAGCAGCGACTAAGGAAATATGGTGGCTAACATACGCAAATAAGAGCGAGAAGAGAGGCAAACGAAATGGTCGTGAAGCTAGCAATGATCAAGAAGTGATCCTGAACTCCTACTTACGCCAAACATAACCCAAAACCGTGTTCACTTGCCGGACTCCGCTGAAAAGAGACCATCACGACTACACACGCAGTTGATGCGTTTTAATTCATATCTGGTGTCAAGTTATCTACTACCGGATATTAACAAATTCCCATCTGCCACATAACCGCGGGCATGGCTCTCGAAAGTTTGGACCCTACAGGGGTGTCCCAACTTAGCCCATCACAAGCTCTCACGGTCAACGAAGGATATTCCTTCTCCCAGGAAGACCAGATCAGTCTCGGAATCCCGGTTTACAAGACATTTCGACAATAGTAAAACAAGACCAGCAAAGCCGCCCGATGTGCTGACAAATCCCGATAGGAGCTGAACATATCTCGTTCTCAGGGCACACCGGATGAACACTATGTACAACTAAAACCAGCCCTCAAGTTTCCCCAAGGTGGCGCTGCAAGTGGCTCTAGTTCGGACCAACACTCGAAGGAGCACTGGC
>NC_041383.1:186762975-186766222 GCF_002162155.2 Triticum dicoccoides | reverse complement strand
TAAATAAAGATGACCCTCGGGCTCTGGAAACCCAAGGGAAAAAGGCTTAGGTAGGCAAATGGTAAAACCAAGGTTGGGCCTTGCTGGAGGAGTTTTATTCAAAGCGAACTGTCAAGGGGGTCCCATAAATCACCCAACCGCGTAAGGAATGCAAAATCAAGGAACATAACACCGGTATGACGGAAACTAGGGCGGCAAGAGTGGAACAAAACACCAGGCATAAGGCCGAGTCTTCCACCGTTTACCAAGTATATAGATGCATTAATTAAATAAGAGATATTGTGATATCCCAACATAATCATGTCCATCATGGAGCAATCTTCAACTTCACCTGCAACTAACAATGCTATAAGAGGGGCTGAGCAAAGTGGTAACATAGACAAGCAACGGTTTGCTAGGAAGGGTGAAAATGTTAGAGGCTAACATGGCAATTTGGGAGGCTTGAAGAGCAAATGATAGGTAGCGCAGCATAGCGATAGAACGAAGCAACTAGCATAGCAATGATAGTGGTGAGATCCAAGGTGACGGTCATCTTGCCTGAAATCCCGCTAGGAAGAAGAACGAGTCCATGAAGAAGATGAAGCCACGAAGACGAACCAAGCATAGACGAACGAATCCTCACGATCGCAACGAAACAGGAACTAACGAGAAGGAGCACAACCGGAAAGAAGCAAACAACAAGGTAAGCACACAACACATAGACATGGCATGATGCACAACCAAACATTATGCATGACAAAGGCTATATGAGGCTACTCATGGCAAGAGATGATGCATACAAGAGCAACACATCAAAGCAAGTTTAAATGAGGCCGGAAACAACATATAACAAATCCGGCAAGTCCTCATATGCAAATTTAGGAATTGGTCCAGATCTGAATAAACCTTATGTTCGAGTTGTTAAACAGAAAGTTAAGATGCACCAAGATGATCTACACGAAATTCTAGTCAAGTTACATATAAAGTTCATTTAGTTCGGAGCTACGGCCTAGAAGATATGAGCAAAACAAGTTAAACATGACATTGATGCAAAATACATCCAAACATCAAGCAAACACCTCAAAACAAGGATGCAACATGATAATATGAAACTACATGAAATTCTAAGCAAGTTTCATATAGAGCACACTCAAAACGGAGCAACGATTTAACACATACACATGAAACAAGTTTAAAGGACAAGCTATCCAAAACAACAAATAGGCATCTAGCAACCATCAAACAAATATGCTACAGCAGCTCAACATAAGAACAAAAGGCATGGGCATTATGTACATGTAAAGCATGACAAAACATGAACACTGAGATATCTCCAGAAATCACTAGAACATGCTCAAAAGGTCATGGCAAGATTGCAAATAATAACAGTTCACAGACTTAGCAGAAATCACTGGACATGGCAGAAATAACATCAGGTTGCAATTTTTAGAGCTATCAAACAACATGTTACAGAAACTAAACATGGCAAACAAAGGCATGGAATGCTAATAATAAAGACAAAGAACAAATCTCCCTTACTGAACTAATTCCAAATATCAACAGAAAAGATGGTAGCATCCATACAAACATGGCAAATGATATGACAGATTCAGGATAGCAGTACATGGCAGGAACAACAATAAGTAGGCATGTTGGTGAGCTTGTACAACTCACCACAGAGCAACACATGTCATGACAAGGTGACCAACAGTAATAAGACATATTTATAAAGCGAAGAATGGTAAGAGCAAGTTCATAGGGTGCATGGATCACTAGCAAAATACATGGACAAAACTGAACATAATGTTAACAAGCTGACAGCAACATTGTTTAGCAAGTTTGGAGCAAGATTACAACAAGCTACAGCAGGCTATAAATGCGACAAGGGTCATGGTTGGATAGAGCATGACATGTAAATCAAAACATCCTTAGTGAACATCTCCAGGTTATGCATAGAATGACTTGTAGCAATAAGTCTACATAGCATCATGATATAGCAGATTCAGCCTAGCAAAACAGTAACAGCAATTACCGTACTTCACAAGCTCGGTGCACTCACTACAAGACTCACAAAAATACATGGATTGCACCACTGTAAATATGACATGATGTAGCTCAAAACTCATGTAGACATCAACCTCATAGGATGCACACACAAAATGCAATGAAAAAGACAAAACAACAAGTTCTGGTAACAGACAACAGTTAACATCATATACCACTCTTGCAACGATGATAACGACATTAAGATGAACTCAAACAAGCATGGGACAATGGAATGAAATAAAGAGTATCTCCCAATGAACATTTTGATATAACATATGCATGAAACAGTGTAGCACACATGAAGTTATGGGATGACAAACAGGGTATAAAAATATCACAGAAAAATGATAGTGGAAATTTACCCTCGCAAAAAGTCAACCCGAGACGAGGACGAGCGGGACGGAGGGCTCCAGGGCGTGGGGGAGGCGTTTGGATCATTGAGGTGGTGGATCTGATCCCGATCCACGGACCTCGCCGGAGTTGATGATGGCGGCCGGAGACGCGGGCGGAGGAGGCCATCGGGGAGGTCGAGGTGGCCGGGTGGTGCGAGATCCGGCCGGATCCCGCAGGATCCGGGCCGGAGGGGACCGGCGCGAGGCAGAGCAAGCCGGCAAGGGACGGTGCGCGGGCGACGCCGGAGCCCGACGAGCGAGGAGGCGGCGGGGAGCTTCGGGCGGCAGCTAGTCGAGGGTAGCAGGCGGAGGCGCTGAGAGGAGGAGGCGGCGGCGGCGGGCGGACACGTCCGACGCGGGGTGGACACGTCCGGCGGCGAGAGGAGGAAGAGGCTAGGGTTAGGGTATGATTCATTCGCAAAATTCAGGAGAGGATGTGTTTTTATAGGTAGAGGGAGCTAGGAGTGTCCAAATGGAGTGCGGTTTTCGCCCACACGATCATGATCGAACGACCGAGAGCATGGAGGGGGTTTGGATGGGCTCATGGGCTGTGGTGAAGAGGGGCTAGGCTGCAAAGAGAAGGGGATTTCGAGCTACGGGGTTAACCGTTGGGGCATCAAACGACCTCCAAATGGAATGAAAATTGGCAGGCGGTCTACCTACTCTAAAACAACACCACACGCCAAGTTTCATCCCATTCCGAGAGCATCCCCCCCCCCCGCTCATGAAACAAGGTCTGAGAGAGGCGACGAGCGTGCGCGAGAGGTATGTACTCCGAACGGACAACGGAGAGAACCAGGGGAACCTGAACGGATGCAAGTTTTGGAAAA
>NC_041383.1:186744763-186762786 GCF_002162155.2 Triticum dicoccoides | reverse complement strand
GCCAAGTTTCATCCCATTCCGAGAGCATCCCCCCCCCCCGCCCATGAAACAAGGTCTGAGAGAGGCGACGAGCGTGCGCGAGAGGTATGTACTCCGAACGGACAACGGAGAGAACCAGGGGAACCTGAACGGATGCAAGTTTTGGAAAACATGCAGATGAAATGCAGATGATGACATGGAAAAATGCAACACACAAGAAAATGACATGGCAACGAAGGCGAATAACTGGAAGACACCTGGCACACCGGATCCATGTCGTCTTTGCCGTCTGCAAGCTGAGGGCAACGGACGCTTTGCCATCTGCTGGCGGACGGCAAAGAGGGGGCCTGTTAGGGCTTAACATCCAGTGGGCCAAACACCCTCTTTGCCGTCAGCTACCGGACGACAAAGAATCTTTGCTGTTAGCTAGCGGACGGCAAAATGTTGGCTGATGGCAAAGCCTTCCTTGGCCGTCTGCTTTCCGGTGGCTGATGGCAAAGCCGTTCTTTGTCGTCCGCTAGGTGACGGCAAAGAGGGGACAGACGACAAATCTTCTGATTCCAGTAGTGATGTCTGTTAAATTGAGTGAAATCATTTTTTCGAATTACTGAAATCTACCATTTTTAAATAAGTTATATCCAACTTTTGAAACGAGTGAAATAAGTTTTTCGAATGAGCGGAATCTGTTTTTTGAACACAATGAAACATACTTTTTGGAATGAGTAAAACCAGTGTTTTGAATGAGTGAAACATGTTTGTTAAAATGAGTGAAATCACTTTTTGAAATGAGTGAAATCTTTTTTTAAATAATAGAAATCATTCTATTAGGCTAAGTGAAATATTTTTTTCCAATTTAGTGAATCAACCGTATTGAAATGATTTAAATATATATTTTGGAATGAGTGAAACCAGTGTTTTGAATGAGTGAAACATGTTTGTTAAAATGATTAAAATCAATTTTTGAAATGAGTGAAATCGTTCTCATTAAGCTCAGTGAAATGTTTTTTTTAATTTAGTGCAATCAACCGTTTTGAAACGATTTAAATATATTTTTTGGAATGAGTGAAACCAGTGTTTTGACTAGGTTAAACATGTTTGTTAAAATGAGTGAAATCATTTTTTGATGAGTGGAATCATTTTTTGAAATGATAAAATCATTCTGTCAAACTGAGTGAAATATGTTTTTTCAATTTAGTGCATTCTATTAAACTGAGTGAAATATGTTTTCCAATTTAGTGAAATCAACTGCGTTGAAATGATTTAAATATATTGTTTGAAACGAGGGAAATAAGTTTTTTGAATAAGGAGAAATCCATCTTTTGAAATGAGCGGAATCTGGTTTTTTGAACATAGTGAAACATACTTTTTGGAATGAGCGAAATATTTTTCTGAAATGAGCAAGATCATTCTTTTAAACTGAGTGAAATCTATTATCTCAATTGGGTGAAATTATTTCTTTTCAAATTAGTGACATCAGTTTCTTCTAATGAGTGAAATTGATTTTCTGAACATAAAGAAATGAACTTTTCGAAATGAGTGAAATCGGTTTTCAGAAGTTAGGGAGCCAATTCTTTTGGAACAACTGAAAATATATGTTTTCTAATGTGTGAAATAGGCGTTTTACAACGAGTGAAATGATTGAAATTGTATTTCAGAAAATCAATGGAAATTAGTGGTTCAAAATAATTGAAATAAATAGTTCTTCTGAAATAATTGAAACATATTGTGTGAAATAAATGGATTCGAACATGTTAAAAAATATCCAAAATTAAGCTTGTTCTAAAGATCTTGAAATCATGAGTTCAAATATAAAAAGTTTCAAAATTTAATTTTTGGTTTTAAAAATATGAACCATCTAAATTATCAATAGGAAATTAAAAGCAATGAGTTGTATAAGGCCAACTCCAGCGCACGACCCAAACGGACATCCATTTTGCCCGGATTCTGTCCGTTTGGGTAGGGCAATGGGGTCGTGCCCGGGTCTGTCCTGGGATGCGGTGGCCGTGCGCCCAGCGCGCGGACGCATCCTTCGGCCCCATCTTGTCCGCCACAGCCAAAAATGCCCATATATTCATATTTCAATGTTCAAAACAAGTTTGCATGTCCAAATATTAATTGTCTGAAAATAAAAATAGTTTTACAACCCAATCGAAATTGTCTCTAATAAAATAGTTTTACAACCAAATCAAAATTGTCTTGAATGAACATAATGAATCAATACATCTATTCGTTGCCAACGTGAGTCCACACTTGCTCAACCAAGTCATTTTGAATATCCAAATGAGTGTGCTAATCACGCATTTCAAGATGAAAATGGACAAACTGTTCAAATGTGTCCGGTTCTTGGTGCAGAGGCTCAACATTTTCATCTTGAAAATCAAATACTTGGTCGAAGATCCTGTCATCATGCTCGTCCTCGACGATCATGGTGTGCATGATCACACAAGCAGTCATCACCTCCCAAAGCTTCCCTTCATCCCATGTCAGTGCAGTGTTTCGAACGATACCCCATCGGGATTGAAGCACACCAAAATCACGTTCCACATCCTTTCTAGCACTCTCTTGCATTTAGGCAAATCTCTTTCTCTTCTCACCTTGGGGGTTTGAGATTGTCTTCACAAAAGTTGACCACTGAGGATATATACCATCAGCTAGGTAGTATCCCTTGTTGTACTGGTTTGATGGCGGTCATGTCGAGACGTGGTTTGGTATGGACGGTGGGGGGGGGTGAGCAGTGAGGAGGCGGCTGAAGAATAGTGGCGGCGCCGGCGGCAGGGTGGGGGGGAGCTGGTGGAGGCGTTGGAAGCGAAGAGACTGCTAGTGTCCCTAACAGGCGGGCTACGGGGGTCAAGGGCGTGCGTCGAGCCCGTCCGCGTGATGTCCGTTTCACCCCAAACTCGGCGCACGTTTGGGTCGGGAATGGGTCGAAAACGAACGAAATCCAGACATTTGACCGTTTGGGGCCGCGCTATTCATCCGTTCTACCCCGAACAGACGCACCCGAACAAGATGGGGTCGCGCGCTGGAGTTGGCCTAAGAGAAAACAAGAACTAGATTCGAACCCTGCTCGCTTCGCGAGGAGCGCCTGATGCTAGCCATCGCACCATCGACCTAGGACGTGATGTATCAACAGACTGAGAAATGATGAACTAACTGTCAATTAAAGTAAAAAACATTTAAAAAATGTTAACTAAGCATTTGATAATAAATTTTGAGTGCATACATGAAAATCGTTTTAATCTATGCACAAAAGTTATACAGTAAAATACAAATGTGTATGAAAAAGGCTGATCATGTATTTAAGAAATGTTGAACAAGTATTTGAAAAATGTTGACTTTTTTTTATAAAATGTGGAACAAGTATTTGAAAAATGTTGAATAAGTATTAGAAAATGTTGAACAAGAATTTGAAAAATGTTGAACGAGTATTAGAAAATGTTGAACAAGTATTAATTTTTTTGAATGAGTATATGAAAAATGTTAAACCTGCATTTGAAAATGTTGAATAAATATAAGAAAATGTTAAACAAGAATTTGAAAAATGATGAACAAGTATTTGAGAATATTGAAAAAGTATTGAAAAATGTTGAACAAGTATAAATTGTTTTGAACGAGTATTTGAAAAATGTTAAACCAGTATTTGAAAAATGTTGAATAAGTATTAAAAAATATTGAATAAGTATTAAAAAATGTTGAACGAGTATTAAAATGTGTTGAATAAGTATTAAAATGTTGAACTAGTATTTGAAAAATGTTGAATAAACGTTCAGGCAATGTTGAACGTGTATAACAAAAATGTTGATCACTTATTAAAAAATGTTTTTGACATACAAAAAATGTAGAATAAAAAAGAAAAGAAACGAAAGAAAACCAAAAACCAAAAACAAAAAACAAACAAACTAAACCCCCACAAATTAAAAAAAACTGAATAAACAAATGTAGAAAGAATAAAAAATGAAAACAAAACAAAAACCAGAGAAAAAAAGGGAAAAAAGAAAAGAAAACGGAGAAAAGCATTGAAAACAGAAAATCAATGGAAAAAACAAAAAAAGGGACCGAATTATAATGGCTAATGAAAGAAAACCGGAGAAATATAAGAAAACCAAACAAAGAAACAAAAAAAAAAGAGGAAAACTAGAGAAATAAAAACAAACTCCGGTGTTTTACCTCAAGTAGAGTGCACCTCGTATGTGAACACTAAGTTCAGAGTGGCCTCTACTCTTGATCGAAGCAAGCACGGTTCGAATCCATTTTCTTCAAAGTTTTTATGTGTACTGTGCGCTAGTGGTCCGACCCGATTAGTTGGAATGCTTCAATTCATAGTTTTTTTTGTTTACTGTGCGCTAGTAGGCCAGCTCGATTAGTCGGAATGATTCAGCCAGAGAAGTGTTTAGGCTCGCTGAATGCGTGAAATAGCTCCCGCGGTGGGGATCATTGTCTCTGCTTAGATAGGGTTAAAGGAGAAGGACTTTTCGTTTCTGAGAAGAAGAAATAGACACAAAGAGGCAGAAAAAAACGAGGGGGGTGGGGCGTAGGAAGCGACGTGGAGATGAACAAACGAAGACATACGAGACCTACCATCACAACCACAAACTCCTCCTTTACGAGTAGAGATCAATGTGAACATGATTTCAAATGGGCCTCTAAAACATGGTAGCAAGTACAAATTATACATCTCATTATAGGTAACAATCCGCCGTCTTTCCTATTAAAGGGGATTAAATCATGAATATATTTTTCATCACGTACTAGCGCGCATCTGCGCCATTTGACACAACGGGTCCACTAGTCATTCTAACCATATCATGCCCCTGAGGGTTCCCAGCATGCTCCATACCTTTTCTTATGATTTGCATTAATAATTAAATAGTCAGCCCATAGATCTCAAGGCCTTAGTGCATAAAATATATGACAGGTAACTTGCCTACCAGTCTAAATGCTACAGTCTACCATAAAAATAAAACAAAATGGTAGAGCCTCTTAGAGTGCATTGTTTTTAACACAATACAAACGCAAATGCTCATATATACACGTATACACTCATCCCTATGAATAGACACGCGCACCCTATATCTATGAGCACCTCCGAGAGACTAAACCGGTATATCATTCTGAGATTGACGAAGTCACAAAGGGGCCTTGTAGTCGACGGGAACGTCTCCTCCCACTAAACACGCATCGCCGAAAATCCTGAAATAAATCCAGGAATGAATGCGAGCACCAGGACTTCAACCCTAGATACCACTGTCGACCTAACCATCCAACCACTGCATTGTCGAGATTAAATGTATAGCTCCCAAATTTTTCTGGTTACGTTTATCTTAGTATCAGAGAAAGATCAGAGAATATAAATGTGGGCAATGAATACTTGCTCCAAAATGCAATATCCTGCACCGAGTAGGAAGGAACGCAATATCTCAAGAAGGGATTTAATGCCAACAAATTAATTAAATTAATAATATCATAAATGCATGCCTTGATATGCATCTACACCCGCCTATATATTTTCCTCACCCGTCCAATGTTTCTACCCATTCAGAGCACAAAACAAACCCCGAAGTGATCTCTCTTATTAGATACCCATGGCGACATACTCACATATGTTTGTCACCCTTGTCATCCTTTCTATTCTCAGTGTCCACTTCCAAGCCCAAGGTATGTATAGACATCGTATTGGTGGAGTGATAGATCTAAAAAAAGAAGTGGACTTTTACCAAATTCGTATATCAATCCTACGCCAATATAGACATAAGGCGTGGAATATTTGGTTCAAATATGCTTTATGCAAGTACTAGGTACCCTCATCTACATATCCGCTACTGGTACAAAAATCTCGAGTTTTAACATCTTTTATGGTAGATTAGTAATAATAATAGCCTAAAAGGCCAAGCAAAACCTATTATTATACAGGCTGACAAAGTTCAAACATTGTACACCCATGGTTATTTACATGTTGCTCAATGTTCATAAAGTTTGGTAATCACTTACCATTTATTGCTTAAAAATGTTAACTTTATATTTATTAAGCATGAATATATCTAGAAAAAGTCGCTGTGTACTTAAACAATCCGCTAAAACGGTGTATATATATACTTGCACACAAAAATGAGTAAAAAAATGGAGTTCTGTTGGTTGGACTTATGAGTTCTTATTTAGATTCTCATGCTATAAAAAGAGCTGCCACTGCCCTTTATCATTATATTTCAAATTAACATAAATATATGATGTGCATGATGAACAGGAGCAACAGAAAGTGTCGCAACTGACAACTCAGTACGTGACAGGAAGACAATTGTCCAAGGGACCTATTTGCCTCAAAGAACTGTTTCAAGACGGTGCACACCATGCAGAAGTTGTGCACAAAAAACTTGTTGCTACGAGTTTATTTGCAATGATCCTACAAATCCAGGTCTCACTTGCGTTGGTACTATGCTCTATTGTGGCTGTACTATTGAAACTTGTAATAGTAATTTTTAATTTTTTTTGCTTACGAAAATAAATGGGAATAAAGCATGGAAGTTTGTGATACAAATGTGTTTTAGTGGAGTTTCAAGGATGACTAAAAGAAGTAGATGCCCTTACCATATTACGTTAAGTTCCACTGATGATTAAACTTGCAAGTTTGATGATACAAATACTATTTTTATATAAATTACACAAAAGCAAAAATTGGTCAATTCCAAGCTATCTTAGTTGTCAAACTATGTGGATCTAACAGTCTACATCACTTGAAAGTTGAGCACAACCACATTTAGAGTGTTGTGAAATTACGAGTTTGGTTGATCCCAAATATCTCCACCACCCAACCCTCTATGGTATGGAAGAGACCGTCGACCCTACCTTTCATGTCTTTGCTAATCATCCAATAAGAATCGATCCCCTCACCAATAGTGTCAAGTCATGCCTTAGAGACTTTCTCGAGCTACTTGATCTTTCCGCTTATCGCGTCAGGGGACGGCTGTTCCTTTCCCCACTCACGTGGTTCCGGCCCAAGAGGAGATAGAGGAATAGATCCTCGGATGTTAAACTTCTTCTTCTTCTTTTCCTTCTCTTCCTCGATGATCTTCCCCTTGCTAGTCTCCACCTCCTCCGGCATCTCCTCCTTTAGGCTCATTTTTCTAGGATCCTCCCATCCCATCAGGACGACCTCCTCCAAGCTTGGGAAGGAGATGATCATGATGGAAGTTGGGGAAGATCCATTTCTCATGGCGGTGACCAGTTTGTTTATCTTGTAGAACAAGGTTTGGTGAAGAGGTGTCATGCAAAAAGGACTCGAGATTAGATTGATATTGAGTGAAGGGACGTAACCCTTGGCCTTAAATAATGTTTAGAGGATCAATCTTAGAGAAGAAGTTAGAAGAAAATCAAAACAAAATCCGGAAAGAATCAAGAAAAAATATCGATCGATGACCTTTGGTACGGCCGCGTGCAGGCGTATCACTGCTTGTGCCACTGGTCGCCACAAGCTCTTATTTTTCAAACCTGTCACTCAAGTCAAGGTTGGTACGACTGACTGCGCTCATACCTTAGGCCATCTTGAAAACAATACCTTCTCTTGCTTTCTGTTGAGGAGCAGTGCCAGCACACACCACTACAAAAAAACACTTCTGTGATGATACGTGTTTGTCATAGTAGGTCATTTTTTCTGTCATGCATGTACATTCGTGACGATTTTATGACGGAATCAAGATAGTCATACATGTGTTGTCGTAGAAGTGTTCCATGACAATACTCAAATTATCATCATGGAAGTGTCCACTTCCATGACGATAAATGGTGCGTCATCAAAGTGCT
Organism: Triticum dicoccoides; assembly: GCF_002162155.2. Classification (NCBI taxonomy): domain Eukaryota; kingdom Viridiplantae; phylum Streptophyta; class Magnoliopsida; order Poales; family Poaceae; genus Triticum; species Triticum dicoccoides. Next base: position 186,755,013 of record NC_041383.1, on the reverse strand, counting down.
TTTGCCAAGGGTAACCGACACGTGGCATCCACTGTAATGGGTCACCGTTAAGCTCTCGGGTCTGGTTTTGGATCCGATAACCCGCTAACAGCCCAGGCCAAGGGCGATTTTTCACGTGTAAAATTCTCATTGGCCAAAGGAACCACGTATAAGTTCGACGTCGCGATGGATGTCATTCATCCTTGGACGAGATGGGCCTATGAAAAAATGATATGTGGCACGACCCAACATTGGCCCATTTAGGTTAAAAAGGCTGGCCCAGTCAAAGGCCCATAAGCTTCGCTCAGGTACTAGTGGGTTGACCCATTTATGGCCCACCACCAAATCCGGCCCATTAATTGTTCGCTTAGTCTTTGGACCCCATTATGGCCCAGTGTGTTTTCGGCCTGTTAGAGTCCCGATGTAGAAATGGCCCATTTCAGCATGGTGTGTCTTTTGGCCTGGTAATGGCCCGTGTTGCACATGGGCCATTTATGGTCTGACGTGACATTTGGCCGGTTAATGACCCGTGATCTCGGTGGCAACACTTCAGCCCAACCTGACTTTGGGACTATTAAAGGCGTGTCTTACATTTTCGCCCGTTGGTGCCTCTACAGAGCGTTTGGCCTACTAAAGGCCTATGAGATGATTGGGAAAACCAAGGCCCGAGGTATGTTTCGGCCTGATAATGACCCGTAATGTAACTAGGCCTATATTGGCTCGATGTTTATTTCAGCCTACTAAAGGCCCATGGACTACTCTTAAAAATTGAGGCCCAACATGCTTCTCGGCCTGCTAAAGGCCCATGGTGTCTTTTGGGCCAACACATGCCAGCAGAATATTCAGCTTGTTAATGATCCAAAGCTACATCGGCTGAACTAAATTTGGGCATGCTAAAGGCCCATTAGAGTTATGAGCCTAGTCATATAGTGTCTATGAAGGGCCCATACAGCAGCTCCGCAGCAGGCCCTAGTACAGCTTGTTGCGGGCCGGCCCAATTATGGCCCGCTAAATGCAGGTGTAACACCCCGATAATTATGCTACAATGAATACCTGACTAATGATGCCACACCATCCCATTTTGCTAAGCTTAATCTCTCCTTGTTAAAACCTAAGTCAAATTCAAATTTAAATACAAGTCAAATTTGTAATTCTTCAAAAAGTAAATTTAAAATGTTCGTTGGGTTGCAATTATTCACTAACTAATTTTCATGAAGAAACCAATATTTCTTCTTCTTATTAAAACTCCCTTATCTTCATTTAAAACAGAACTAACACTATTAAATTGAGCTTTTTTGATTTAAACAAATAGTTAAACATTTCAAGATAAATTGAAACTATTTGTGATGGCTCAAAATGTTGTCTCATATTTATGTGCCAATTTTCAAATTCAACAAAAGTCAATTGGTTTTAAAATAAAATGCAAAGTAGAAAAGAAATAAATAAAACAAAAATGTAAAAGAATAAAAGGAAAAGGACCTGAACTATTGTGCATATGGGCTCAAGTGTCCACAGTGCCCCAAAGCCCAGCCCACGACAGCCTCTCCCCCACCTCTGTACAGTGGGGAGGCAGAGGCCTGGGCGTGGCGTGCATCCGTGGCACCATGGGCGTGGATGGCCTCCACGTGCCCCCCTCGGCCTACAAAGGCATCCACCAAAACCCTAGCATCTGTCTCGCTCATTCCCCCTTCTGTCACGCCCAATATGCGATACTATCCTAAAGAAACTTGAAGGTCCCACCAAGGATAGAACCGCAGATTGAGACGCTTTTGCAAGGTGGATATCATTACATCAACATTACATAAAAGATGGGGATACATACAAGGCATAAAAATGCCGCAAGAATACATCAATACATCATACGTAAGATCAACATCCGACTACGGATGAAACACAAACAGAAACTCAAATGACATCCACCCTGCTAGCCCAGGCTGCCGACCTGGAACCTATCCCCTGATCAAAGAAGCAGAAGAAGAACTCCAAACAACTAAACGTTGCTCTCGCGTCATGATCATCGCATAACCTGCACCTACAACTGTTGTTGTAGTAATCCGTGAGCCACGAGGACTCAGCAATCCCATTACCATGGGTATCAAGACTAGCAAAGCTTAATGGGAATGGAAAGGATAAGTGGTGAGGTTGCAGCAGCGACTAAGCAAATATGGTGGCTAGCATACGCAAATAAGAGTGAGAAGAGAGGCAAACGAAATGGTCGTGAAGCTAGCAATGATCAAGAAGTGATCCTGAACTCCTACTTACGCCAAACATAACCCAAAACCGTGTTCACTTGCCGGACTCCGCTGAAAAGAGACCATCACGACTACACACGCGGTTGATGCGTTTTAATTCGTATCTAGTGTCAAGTTATCTACAACCGGATATTAACAAATTCCCATCTGCCACATAACCGCGGGCATGGCTCTCGAAAGTTTATACCCTGCAGGGGTGTCCCAACTTAGCCCATCACAAGCTCTCACGGTCAATGAAGGATATTCCTTCTCCCAGGAAGACCAGATCAGTCTCAGAATCCCGGTTTACAAGACATTTCGACAATAGTAAAACAAGACCAGCAAAGCCGCCCGATGTGCCGACAAATCCCGATAGGAGCTGAACATATCTCGTTCTCAGGGCACACCGGATGAACACTATGTACAACTAAAACCAGCCCTCAAGTTTCCCCGAGGTGGCGCTGCAAGTGGCTCTAGTTCGGACCAACACTCGAAGGAGCACTGGCCCCGGGGGGGGGGGGGTTAAATAAAGATGACCCTCGGGCTCTGGAAACCCAAGGGAAAAAGGCTTAGGTAGGCAAATGGTAAAACCAAGGTTGGGCCTTGCTGGAGGATTTTATTCAAAGCGAACTGTCAAGGGGGTCCCATAAATCACCCAACCGCGTAAGGAATGCAAAATCAAGGAACATAACACCGGTATGACGGAAACTAGGGCGGCAAGAGTGGAACAAAACACCAGGCATAAGGCTGAGTCTTCCACCGTTTACCAAGTATATAGATGCATTAATTAAATAAGAGATATTGTGATATCCCAACATAATCATGTCCATCATGGAGCAATCTTCAACTTCACCTGCAACTAACAATGCTATAAGAGGGGCTGAGCAAAGCGGTAACATAGACAAGCAACGGTTTGCTAGGAAGGGTGAAAATGTTAGAGGCTGACATGGCAATTTGGGAGGCTTGAAGAGCAAATGATAGGTAGCGCAGCATAGCGATAGAACGAAGCAACTAGCATAGCAATGATAGTGGTGAGATCCAAGGTGACGGTCATCTTGCCTGAAATCCCGCTAGGAAGAAGAACGAGTCCATGAAGAAGATGAAGCCACGAAGACGAACCAAGCGTAGACGAACGAATCCTCACGATCGCAACGAAACAGGAACTAACGAGAAGGAGCACAACCGGAAAGAAGCAAACAACAAGGTAAACACACAACACATAGACATGGCATGATGCACAACCAAACATTATGCATGACAAAGGCTATATGAGGCTACTCATGGCAAGAGATAATGCATACAAGAGCAACACATCAAAGCAAGTTTAAATGAGGCCGGAAACAACATATAACCAATCCGGCAAGTCCTCATATGCAAATTTAGGAATTGGTCCAGATCTGAATAAAACTTATGTTCAAGTTGTTAAACAGCAAGTTAAGATGCACCAAGATGATCTACACAAAATTCTAGTCAAGGTACATATAAAGTTCATTTAGTTCGGAGCTACGGCCTAGAAGATATGAGCAAAACAAGTTAAACATGACATTGATGCAAAATACATCCAAACATCAAGCAAACACCTCAAAACAAGGATGCAACATGATAATATGAAACTACATGAAATTCTAAGCAAGTTTCATATAGAGCACACTCAAAACGGAGCAACGGTTTAACACATACACATGAAACAAGTTTAAAGGACAAGCTGTCCAAAACAACAAATAGGCATCTAGCAAGCATCAAACAAATATGCTACAGCATCTCAACATAAGAACAAAAGGCATGGGCATTATGTACATGTAAAGCATGACAAAACATGAACACTGAGATATCTCCAGAAATCACTAGAACATGCTCAAAAGGTCATGGCAAGATTGCAAATAATAACAGTTCACAGACTTAGCAGAAATCACTGGACATGGCAGAAATAACATCAGGTTGCAATTTTTAGAGCTATCAAACAACATGTTACAGAAACTAAACATGGCAAACAAAGGCATGGAATGCTAATAATAAAGACAAAGAACAAATCTCCCTTACTGAACTAATTCCAAATATCAACAGAAAAGATGGTAGCATCCATACAAACATGGCAAATGATATGACAGATTCAGGATAGCAGTACATGGCAGGAACAACAATAAGTAGGCATGTTGGTGAGCTTGTACAACAAACCACAGAGCAACACATGTCATGACAAGGTGACCAACAGTAATAAGACATATTTATAAAGCGAAGAATGGTAAGAGCAAGTTCATAGGGTGCATGGATCACTAGCAAAACACATGGCCAAAACTAAACATAATGTTAACAAGCTGACAGCAACATTGTTTAGCAAGTTTGGAGCAAGATTACAACAAGCTACAGCAGGCTATAAATGCGACAAGGGTCATGTTGGATAGAGCATGACATGTAAATCAAAACATCCTTAGTGAACATCTCCAGGTTATGCATAGAATGACTTGTAGCAACAAGTCTACATAGCATCATGATATAGCAGATTCAGCCTAGCAAAACAGTAACAGCAAGTACCCTACTTCACAAGCTCGGTGCACTCACTACAAGACTCACAAAAATACATGGATTGCACCACTGTAAATATGACATGATGTAGCTCAAAACTCATGTAGACATCAAGCTCATAGGATGCACACACAAAATGCAATGAAAAAGACAAAACAGCAAGTTCTGGTAACAGACAACAGTTAACATCATATACCACTCTTGCAACGATGATAAGGGCATTAAGATGAACTCAAACAAGCATGGGACAATGGAATGAAATAAAGAGTATCTCCCAATGAACATTTTGATGTAACATATGCATGAAACAGTGTAGCACACATGAAGTTATGGGATGACAAATAGGGCATAAAAATATCACAGAAAAATGATAGTGGAAATTTACCCTCGCAAAAAGTCAACCCGAGACGAGGACGAGCGGGACGGAGGGCTCCAGGGCGTGGGGGAGGCGTTTGGATCATTGAGGTGGTGGATCTGATCCCGATCCACGGACCTCGCCGGAGTTGACGATGGCGGCCGGAGACGCGGGCGGAGGAGGCCGTCGGGGAGGTCGAGGTGGCCGGGTGGTGCGAGATCCGGCCGGATCCCGCAGGATCTGGGCCAGAGGGGACCGACGTGCGGCAGAGCAAGCCGGCAAGGGACGGTGCGCGGGCGACGCCGGAGCCCGACGAGCGAGGAGGCGGCGGGGAGCTTCGGGCGGCGGCTAGTCGAGGGTAGCGGGCGGAGGCGCTGAGAGGAGGAGGCGGCGGCGGCGGGCGGACACGTCCGACGCGGGGTGGACACGTCCGGCGGCGAGAGGAGGAAGAGGCTAGGGTTAGGGTATGATTCATTCGCAAAATTCAGGAGAGGATGTGTTTTTATAGGTAGAGGGAGCTAGGAGTGTCCAAATGGAGTGTGGTTTTCGCCCGCACGATCGTGATCGAACGACCGAGAGTATGGAGGGGGTTTGGATGGGCTCATGGGCTGTGGTGAAGAGGGGCTAGGCTGCAAAGAGAAGGGGATTTCGAGCTACGCGGTTAACCGTTGGGGCATCAAACGACCTCCAAATGGAATGAAAATTGGCAGGCGGTCTACCTACTCTAAAACAACACCGCACGCCAAGTTTCATCCCATTCCAAGAGCATCCCCCCCCCCGCTCATGAAACAAGGTCTGAGAGAGGCGACGAGCGTGCGCGAGAGGTATGTACTCCGAACGGACAACGGAGAGAACCAGGGGAACCTGAACGGATGCAAGTTTTGGAAAACATGCAGATGAAATGCAGGTGATGACATGGCAAAATGCAACACACAAGCAAATGACATGGCAACAAAGGCGAATAACTGGAAGACACCTGGCACACCGGATCCATGTCGTCTTTGCCGTCTGCAAGCTGAGGGTAATGGACGCTCTGCCATCTGCTGGCGGACGGCAAAGAGGGGGCCTGTTAGGGCTTAACATCCAGTGGGCCAAACACCCTCTTTGCCGTCAGATACCGGACGACCAAGAATCTTTGCTGTTAGCTAGCGGACGGCAAAATGTTGGCTGATGGCAAAGCCTTCCTTTGCCGTCTGCTTTCCGGTGGCTGATGGCAAAGCCGTTCTTTGTCGTTCGCTAGGTGACGGCAAAGAGGGGACAGACGACAAATCTTCTGATTCCAGTAGTGATGTCTGTTAAATTGAGTGAAATCATTTTTTCGAATTACTGAAATCTACCATTTTTAAATAAGTTATATCCAACTTTTGAAACGAGTGAAACAAGTTTTTCGAATGAGCGGAATCTGTTTTTTGAACACAATGAAACATACTTTTTGGAATGAGTAAAACCAGTGTTTTGAATGAGTGAAACATGTTTGTTAAAATGAGTGAAATCACTTTTTGAAATGAGTGAAATCTTTTTTTAAATAATAGAAATCATTCTATTAGGCTAAGTGAAATATTTTTTTCCAATTTAGTGAATCAACCGTATTGAAATGATTTAAATATATATTTTGGAATGAGTGAAACCAGTGTTTTGAATGAGTGAAACATGTTTGTTAAAATGATTAAAATCAATTTTTGAAATGAGTGAAATCATTCTCATTAAGCTGAGTGAAATGTTTTTTTTAATTTAGTGCAATCAACCGTTTTGAAACGATTTAAATATATTTTTTGGAATGAGTGAAACCAGTGTTTTGACTAGGTTAAACATGTTTGTTAAAATGAGTGAAATCATTTTTTGATGAGTGGAATCATTTTTTGAAATGATAAAATCATTCTGTCAAACTGAGTGAAATATGTTTTTTCAATTTAGTGCATTCTATTAAACTGAGTGAAATATGTTTTCCAATTTAGTGAAATCAACTGTGTTGAAATGATTTAGATATATAGTTTGAAACGAGTGAAATAAGTTTTTTGAATAAGGAGAAATCCATCTTTTGAAATGAGCGGAATCTGGTTTTTTGAACATAGTGAAACATACTTTTTGGAATGAGCGAAATATTTTTCTGAAATGAGCGAGATCATTCTTTTAAACCGAGTGAAATCTATTATCTCAATTGGGTGAAATTATTTCTTTTCAAATTAGTGACATCAGTTTCTTCTAATGAGTGAAATTGATTTTCTGAACATAAAGAAATGAACTTTTCGAAATGAGTGAAATCGGTTTTCAGAAGTTAGGGAGCCAATTCTTTTGGAACAACTGAAAATATATGTTTTCTAATGTGTGAAATAGGCGTTTTACAACGAGTGAAATGATTGAAATTGTATTTCAGAAAATCAATGGAAATTAGTGGTTCAAAATAATTAAAATAAATAGTTCTTCTGAAATAATTGAAACATATTGTGTGAAATAAATGGATTCGAACATGTTAAAAAATATCCAAAATTAAGCTTGTTCTAAAGATCTTGAAATCATGAGTTCAAATATATAAAAAGTTTCAAAATTTAATTTTTGGTTTTAAAAATATGAACCATCTAAATTATCAATAGGAAATTAAAAGCAATGAGTTGTATAAGGCCAACTCCAGCGCACGACCCAAACGGACATCCATTTTGCCCGGATTCTGTCCGTTTGGGTAGGGCAATGGGGTCGTGCCCGGGTCTGTCCTCGGATGCGGTGGCCGTGCGCCCAGCGCGCGGACGCATCCTTCGGCTCCATCTTGTCCGCCACAGCCAAAAATGCCCATATATTCATATTTCAATGTTCAAAACAAGTTTGCATGTCCAAATATTAACTGTCTGAAAATAAAAATAGTTTTACAACACAATCGAAATTGTCTCTAATAAAATAGTTTTACAACCAAATAAAATTGTCTTGAATGAACATAATGAATCAATACATCTATTCGTTGCCAACGTGAGTCCACACGTGCTCAACCAAGTCATTTTGAAGATCCAAATGAGTGTGCTAATCACGCATTTCAAGATGAAAATGGACAAACTGTTCAAATGTGGCCGGTTCTTGGTGCAGGGGCTCAACATTTTCATCTTGAAAATCAAATACTTGGTCGAAGATCCTGTCATCATGCTCGTCCTCGACGATCATGGTGTGCATGATCACACAAGCAGTCATCACCTCCCAAAGTTTCCCTTCATCCCATGTCAGTGCAGTGTTTCGAACGATACCCCATCGGGATTGAAGCACACCAAAATCACGTTCCACATCCTTTCTAGCACTCTCTTGCATTTAGGCAAATCTCTTTCTCTTCTCACCTTGGGGGTTTGAGATTGTCTTCACAAAAATTGACCACTGAGGATATATACCATCAGCTAGGTAGTATCCCTTGTTGTACTGGTTTGATGGCGGTCATGTCGAGACGTGGTTTGGTATGGACGGTGGGAGGGGTGAGCAGTGAGGAGGCGGCTGAAGAATAGTGGCGGCGCCGGCGGCAGGGTGGGGGGGAGCTGGTGGAGGCGTTGGAAGCGAAAAGACTGCTAGTGTCCCTGACAGGCGGGCTACGGGGGTCAAGGGCGTGCGTCGAGCCCGTCCGCGTGATGTCCGTTTCACCCCAAACTCGGCGCAAGTTTGGGTCGGGAATGGGTCGAAAACGAACGAAATCCAGACATTTGACCGTTTGGGGCCGTGCTATTCATCCGTTCTACCCCGAACAGACGCACCCGAACAAGATGGGGTCGCGCGCTGGAGTTGGCCTAAGAGAAAACAGGAACTAGATTCGAACCCTGCTCGCTTCGCGAGGAGCGCCTGATGCTAGCCATCGCACCATTGACCTAGGACGTGATGTATCAACAGACTGAGAAATGATGAACTAACTGTCAATTAAAGTAAAAAACATTTAAAAAATGTTAACTAAGCATTTGATAATAAATTTTGAGTGCATACATGAAAATCGTTTTAATCTATGCACAAGTAAAATACAAATGTGTATGAAAAAGGGTGATCATGTATTTAAGAAATGTTGAACAAGTATTTGAAAAATGTTGATTTTTTTTTTATAAAATGTGGAACAAGTATTTGAAAAATGTTGAATAAGTATTAGAAAATGTTGAACAAGAATTTGAAAAATGTTGAACGAGTATTAGATAATGTTGAACAAGTATTAATTTTTTTGAATGAGTATATGAAAAATGTTAAACCTGCATTTGAAAATGTTGAATAAATATAAGAAAATGTTAAACAAGAATTTGAAAAATGATGAACAAGTATTTGAGAATATTGAAAAAGTATTGAAAAATGTTGAACAAGTATAAATTGTTTTGAACGAGTATTTGAAAAATGTTAAACCAGTATTTGAAAAATGTTGAATAAGTATTAAAAAATGTTGAACGAGTATTAAAAAGTGTTGAATAAGTATTAAAATGTTGAACTAGTATTTGAAAAATGTTGAATAAACGTTCAGGCAATGTTGAACGTGTATAACAAAAATGTTGATCACTTATTAAAAAAATATTTTGACATACAAAAAATGTAGAATAAAAAACAAAAGAAACAAAAGAAAACCAAAAACCAAAAACAAAAAACAAACAAACTAAACCCCCACAAATTAAAAAAACTGAATAAACAAATGTAGAAAGAATAAAAAATGAAAACAAAACAAAAACCAGAGAAAAAAAGGGAAAAAAGAAAAGAAAACGGAGAAAAGCATTGAAAACAGAAAATCAATGGAAAAAACAAAAAAAGGGACCGAATTATAATGGCTAATGAAAGAAAACCGGAGAAAAATAAGAAAACCAAACAAAGAAACAAAAAAAAGAGAGGAAAACTAGAGAAATAAAAACAAACTCCGGTGTTTTACCTCAAGTAGAGTGCACCTCGTATGTGAACACTAAGTTCAGAGTGGCCTCTACTCTTGATCGAAGCAAGCACGGTTCGAATCCATTTTCTTCAAAGTTTTTATGTGTACTGTGCGCTAGTGGTCCGACCCGATTAGTTGGAATGCTTCAATTCATAGTTTTTTTTGTTTACTGTGCGCTAGTAGGCCAGCTCGATTAGTCGGAATGATTCAGCCAGAGAAGTGTTTAGGCTCGCTGAATGCGAGAAATAGCTCCCGCGGTGGGGATCATTGTATCTGCTGAGATAGGGTTAAAGGAGAAGGACTTTTC
>NC_041383.1:186727645-186744475 GCF_002162155.2 Triticum dicoccoides | reverse complement strand
CGTGGAGATGAACAAACGAAGACATACGAGACCTACCATCACAACCACAAACTCCTCCTTTACGAGTAGAGATCAATGTGAACATGATTTCAAATGGGCCTCTACAAACATGGTAGCAAGTACAAATTATACATCTCATTATAGATAACAATCCACCGTGTTTCCTATTAAATGGGATTAAATCATGAATATATTTTTCATCACGTACTAGCGCGCATCTGCGCCATTTGACACAACAGGTCCACTAGTCATTCTAACCATATCATGCCCCTGAGGGTTCCCAGCATGCTCCATACCTTTTCTTATGATTTGCATTAATAATTAAATAGTCAGCCCATAGATCTCAAGGCCTTAGTGCATAAAATATATGACAGGTAACTTGCCTACCAGTCTAAATGCTACAGTCTACCATAAAAATAAAACAAAATGGTAGAGCCTCTTAGAGTGCATTGTTTTTAACACAATACAAACGCAAATGCTCATATATACACGTATACATTCATCCCTATGAATAGACACGCGCACCCTATATCTATGAGCACCTCCGAGAGACTAAACCGGTATATCATTCTGAGATTGACGAAGTCACAAAGGGGCCTTGTAGTCGACGGGAACGTCTCCTCCCACTAAACACGCATCGCCGAAAATCCTGAAATAAATCCAGGAATGAATGCGAGCACCAGGACTTCAACCCTAGATACCACTGTCGACCTAACCATCCAACCACTGCATTGTCGAGATTAAATGTATAGCTCCCAAATTTTTCTGGTTACGTTTATCTTAGTATCAGAGAAAGATCAGAGAATATAAATGTGGGCAATGAATACTTGCTCCAAAATGCAATATCCTGCACCGAGTAGGAAGGAACGCAATATCTCAAGAAGGGATTTAATGCCAACAAATTAATTAAATTAATAATATCATAAATGCATGCCTTGATATGCATCTACACCCGCCTATATATTTTCCTCACCCGTCCAATGTTTCTACCCATTCAGAGCACAAAACAAACCCCGAAGTGATCTCTCTTATTAGATACCCATGGCGACATACTCACATATGTTTGTCACCCTTGTCATCCTTTCTATTCTCAGTGTCCACTTCCAAGCCCAAGGTATGTATAGACATCGTATTGGTGGAGTGATAGATCTAAAAAAAGAAGTGGACTTTTACCAAATTCGTATATCAATCCTACGCCAATATAGACATAAGGCGTGGAATATTTGGTTCAAATATGCTTTATGCAAGTACTAGGTACCCTCATCTACATATCCGCTACTGGTACAAAAATCTCGAGTTTTAACATCTTTTATGGTAGATTAGTAATAATAATAGCCTAAAAGGCCAAGCAAAACCTATTATTATACAGGCTGACAAAGTTCAAACATTGTACACCCATGGTTATTTACATGTTGCTCAATGTTCATAAAGTTTGGTAATCACTTACCATTTATTGCTTAAAAATGTTAACTTTATATTTATTAAGCATGAATATATCTAGAAAAAGTCGCTGTGTACTTAAACAATCCGCTAAAACGGTGTATATATATACTTGCACACAAAAATGAGTAAAAAAATGGAGTTCTGTTGGTTGGACTTATGAGTTCTTATTTAGATTCTCATGCTATAAAAAGAGCTGCCACTGCCCTTTATCATTATATTTCAAATTAACATAAATATATGATGTGCATGATGAACAGGAGCAACAGAAAGTGTCGCAACTGACAACTCAGTACGTGACAGGAAGACAATTGTCCAAGGGACCTATTTGCCTCAAAGAACCGTTTCAAGACGGTGCACACCATGCAGAAGTTGTGCACAAAAAACTTGTTGCTACGAGTTTATTTGCAATGATCCTACAAATCCAGGTCTCACTTGCGTTGGTACTATGCTCTATTGTGGCTGTACTATTGAAACTTGTAATAGTAATTTTTAATTTTTTGCTTACGAAAATAAATGGGAATAAAGCATGGAAGTTTGTGATACAAATGTGTTTTAGTGGAGTTTCAAGGATGACTAAAAGAAGTAGATGCCCTTACCTTATTACGTTAAGTTCCACTGATGATTAAACTTGCAAGTTTGATGATACAAATACTATTTTTTATATAAATTACACAAAAGCAAAAATTGGTCAATTCCAAGCTATCTTAGTTGTCAAACTATGTGGATCTAACAGTCTACATCACTTGAAAGTTGAGCACAACCACATTTAGAGTGTTGTGAAATTACGAGTTTGGTTGATCCCAAATATCTCCACCACCCAACCCTCTATGGTATGGAAGAGACCGTCGACCCTACCTTTCATGTCTTTGCTAATCATCCAATAAGAATCGATCCCCTCACAAATAGTGTCAAGTCATGCCTTAGAGACTTTCTCAAGCTGCTTGATCTTTCCGCTTATCGCGTCAGGGGACGGCTGTTCCTTTCCCCACTCACGTGGTTCCGGCCCAAGAGGAGATAGAGGAATAGATCCTCGGATGTTAAACTTCTTCTTCTTCTTTTCCTTCTCTTCCTTGATGATCTTCCCCTTGCTAGTCTCCACCTCCTCCGGCATCTCCTCCTTTAGGCTCATTTTTCTAGGATCCTCCCATCCCATCAGGACGACCTCCTCCAAGCTTGGGAAGGAGATGATCTTGATGGAAGTTGGGGAAGATCCATTTCTCATGGCGGTGACCGGTTTGTTTATCTTGTAGAACAAGGTTTGGTGAAGAGGTGTCATGCAAAAAGGACTCGAGATTAGATTGATATTGAGTGAAGGGACGTAACCCTTGGCCTTAAATAATGGTTAGAGGATCAATCTTAGAGACGATGTGAGAAGAAAATCAAAACAAAATCCGGAAAGAATCAAGAAAAAATATCGATCGATGACCTTTGGTACGGCCGCGTGCAGGCGTATCACTGCTTGTGCCACTGGTCGCCACAAGCTCTTATTTTTCAAACCTGTCACTGAAGTCAAGGTTGGTACGACTGACTGCGCTCATACCTTAGGCCATCTTGAAAACAATACCTTCTCTTGCTTTCTGTTGAGGAGCAGTGCCAGCACACACCACTACAAAAAAACACTTCTGTGATGATACGTGTTTGTCATAGTAGGTCATGTTTTCTGTCATGCATGTACATTCGTGACGATTTTATGACGGAATCAAGATAGTCATACATGTGTTGTCGTAGAAGTGTTCCATGACAATACTCAAATTATCATCACGGAAGTGTCCACTTCCATGACGATAAATGGTGCGTCATCAAAGTTCTTTTGCCAAGGGTAACCGACACGTGGCATCCACTGTAATGGGTCACCGTTAAGCTCTCGGGTCTGGTTTTGGATCCGATAACCCGCTAACAGCCCAGGCCAAGGGCGATTTTTCACGTGTAAAATTCTCATTGGCCAAAGGAACCACGTATAAGTTCGACGTCGCGATGGATGTCATTCATCCTTGGACGAGATGGGCCTATGAAAAAATGATATGTGGCACGACCCAACATTGGCCCATTTAGGTTAAAAAGGCTGGCCCAGTCAAAGGCCCATAAGCTTCGCTCAGGTACTAGTGGGTTGACCCATTTATGGCCCACCGCCAAATACGGCCCATTAATTGTTCGCTTAGTCTTTGGACCCCATTATGGCCCAGTGAGTTTTCGGCCTGTTAGAGTCCCGATGTAGAAATGGCCCATTTCAGCATGGTGTGTCTTTTGGCCTGGTAATGGCCCGTGTTGCACATGGGCCATTTATGGTCTGACGTGACATTTGGCCGGTTAATGACCCGTGATCTCGGTGGCAACACTTCAGCCCAACCTGACTTTGGGACTATTAAAGGCGTGTCTTACATTTCGGCCCGTTGGTGCCTCTACAGAGCTTTTGGCCTACTAAAGGCCTATGAGATGATTGGGAAAACCAAGTCCCGAGGTATGTTTCGGCCTGATAATGACCCGTAATGTAACTAGGCCTATATTGGCTCGATGTTTATTTCAGCCTACTAAAGGCCCATGGACTACTCTTAAAAATTGAGGCCCAACATGCTTCTCGGCCTGCTAAAGGCCCATGGTGTCTTTTGGGCCAACACATGCCAGCAGAATATTCAGCTTGTTAATGATCCAAAGCTACATCGGCTGAACTAAATTTGGGCATGCTAAAGGCCCATTAGAGTTATGAGCCTAGTCATACAGTGTCTATGAAGGGCCCATACAGCAGCTCCGCAGCAGGCCCTAGTACAGCTTGTTGCGGGCCGGCCCAATTATGGCCCGCTGAATGCAGGTGTAACACCCCGATAATTATGCTACAATGAATACCTGACTAATGATGCCACACCATCCCATTTTGCTAAGCTTAATCTCTCCTTGTTAAAACCTAAGTCAAATTCAAATTTAAATGTTCGTTGGGTTGCAATTATTCACTAACTAATTTTCATGAAGAAACCAATATTTCTTCTTCTTATTAAAACTCCCTTATCTTCATTTAAAACAGAACTAACACTATTAAATTGAGCTTTCTTGATTTAAACAAATAGTTAAACATTTCAAGATAAATTGAAACTATTTGTGATGGCTCAAAATGTTGTCTCATATTTATGTGCCAATTTTTAAATTCAACAAAAGTCAATTGGTTTTAAAATAAAATGCAAAGTAGAAAAGAAATAAATAAAACAAAAATGTAAAAGAATAAAAGGAAAAGGACCTGAACTATTGTGCATATGGGCTCAAGTGTCCACAGTGCCCCAAAGCCCAGCCCACGACAGCCTCTCCCCCACCTCTGTACAGTGGGGAGGCAGAGGCCTGGGCGTGGCGTGCATCCATGGCACCATGGACGTGGATGGCCTCCATGTGCCCCCCTCGGCCTACAAAGGCATCCACCAAAACCCTAGCATCTGTCTCGCTCATTCCCCCTTCTGTCACGCCCAATATGCGATACTATCCTAAAGAAACTCGAAGGTCCCACCAAGGATAGAACCGCAGATTGAGACGCTTTTGCAAGGTGGATATCATTACATCAACATTACATAAAAGATGGGGATACATACAAGGCATACAAATGCCGCAAGAATACATCAATACATCATACGTAAGATCAACATCCGACTATGGATGAAACACAAACAGAAACTCAAATGACATCCACCCTGCTAGCCCAGGCTGCCGACCTGGAACCTATCCCCTGATCAAAGAAGCAGAAGAAGAACTCCAAACAACTAAACGTTGCTCTTGCGTCATGATCATCGCATAACCTGCACCTACAACTGTTGTTGTAGTAATCCGTGAGCCACGAGGACTCAGCAATCCCATTACCATGGGTATCAAGACTAGCAAAGCTTAATGGGAATGGAAAGGATAAGTGGTGAGGTTGCAGCAGCGACTAAGCAAATATGGTGGCTAACATACGCAAATAAGAGCGAGCAGAGAGGCAAACGAAATGGTCGTGAAGCTAGCAATGATCAAGAAGTGATCCTGAACTCCTACTTACGCCAAACATAACCCAAAACCGTGTTCACTTGCCGGACTCCGCTGAAAAGAGACCATCACGACTACACACGCGGTTGATGCGTTTTAATTCGTATCTGGTGTCAAGTTATCTACAACCGGATATTAACAAATTCCCATCTTCCACATAACCGCGGGCATGGCTCTCAAAAGTTTATACCCTGCAGGGGTGTCCCAACTTAGCCCATCACAAGCTCTCACGGTCAACGACGGATATTCCTTCTCCCAGGAAGACCAGATCAGTCTCGGAATCCCGGTTTACAAGACATTTCGACAATAGTAAAACAAGACCAGCAAAGCCGCCCGATGTGCCGACAAATCCCGATAGGAGCTGAACATATCTCGTTCTCAGGGCACACCGGATGAACACTATGTACAACTAAAACCAGCCCTCAAGTTTCCCCGAGGTGGCGCTGCAAGTGGCTCTAGTTCGGACCAACACTCGAAGGAGCACTGGCCCCCGGGGTGGGGGTTAAATAAAGATGACCCTCGGGCTCTGGAAACCCAAGGGAAAAAGGCTTAGGTAGGCAAATGGTAAAACCAAGGTTGGGCCTTGCTGGAGGAGTTTTATTCAAAGCGAACTGTCAAGGGGGTCCCATAAATCACCCAACCGCGTAAGGAATGCAAAATCAAGGAACATAACACCAGTATGACGGAAACTAGGGCGGCAAGAGTGGAACAAAACACCTGGCATAAGGCCGAGTCTTCCATCGTTTACCAAGTATATAGATGCATTAATTAAATAAGAGATATTGTGATATCCCAACATAATCATGTCCATCATGGAGCAATCTTCAACTTCACCTGCAACTAACAATGCTATAAGAGGGGCTGAGCAAAGCGGTAACATAGACAAGCAACGGTTTGCTAGGAAGGGTGAAAATGTTAGAGGCTGACATGGCAATTTGGGAGGCTTGAAGAGCAAATGATAGGTAGCGCAGCATAGCGATAGAACGAAGCAACTAGCATAGCAATGATAGTGGTGAGATCCAAGGTGACGGTCATCTTGCCTGAAATCCCGCTAGGAAGAAGAACGAGTCCATGAAGAAGATGAAGCCACGAAGACGAACCAAGCGTAGACGAACGAATCCTCACGATCGCAACGAAACAGGAACTAACGAGAAGGAGCACAACCGGAAAGAAGCAAACAACAAGGTAAACACACAACACATAGACATGGCATGATGCACAACCAAACATTATGCATGACAAAGGCTATATGAGGCTACTCATGGCAAGAGATGATGCATACAAGAGCAACACATCAAAGCAAGTTTAAATGAGGCCGGAAACAACATATGACAAATCCGGCAAGTCCTCATATGCAAATTTAGGAATTGGTCCAGATCTGAATAAACCTTATGTTCGAGTTATTAAACAGCAAGTTAAGATGCACCAAGATGATCTACACGAAATTCTAGTCAAGTTACATATAAAGTTCATTTAGTTCGGAGCTACGGCCTAGAAGATATGAGCAAAACAAGTTAAACATGACATTGATGCAAAATACATCCAAACATCAATCAAACACCTCAAAACAAGGATGCAACATGATAATATGAAACTACATGAAATTCTAAGCAAGTTTCATATAGAGCACACTCAAAACGGAGCAACGGTCTAACACATACACATGAAACAAGTTTAATGGACAAGCTGTCCAAAACAACAAATAGGCATCTAGCAAGCATCAAACAAATATGCTACAGCAGCTCAACATAAGAACAAAAGGCATGGGCATTATGTACATGTAAAGCATGACAAAACATGAACACTGAGATATCTCCAGAAATCACTAGAACATGCTCAAAAGGTCATGGCAAGATTGCAAATAATAACAGTTCACAGACTTAGCAGAAATCACTGGACATGGCAGAAATAACATCAGGTTGCAATTTTTAGAGCTATCAAACAACATGTTACAGAAACTAAACATGGCAAACAAAGGCATGGAATGCTAATAATAAAGACAAAGAACAAATCTCCCTTACTGAACTAATTCCAAATATCAACAGAAAAGATGGTAGCATCCATACAAACATGGCAAATGATATGACAGATTCAGGATAGCAGTACATGGCAGGAACAACAATAAGTAGGCATGTTGGTGAGCTTGTACAACAAACCACAGAGCAACACATGTCATGACAAGGTGACCAACAGTAATAAGATATATTTATAAAGCGAAGAATGGTAAGAGCAAGTTCATAGGGTGCATGGATCACTAGCAAAACACATGGCCAAAACTGAACATAATGTTAACAAGCTGACAGCAACATTGTTTAGCAAGTTTGGAGCAAGATTACAACAAGCTACAGCAGGCTATAAATGCGACAAGGGTCATGGTTGGATAGAGCATGACATGTAAATCAAAACATCCTTAGTGAACATCTCCAGGTTATGCATAGAATGACTTGTAGCAACAAGTCTACATAGCATCATGATATAGCAGATTCAGCCTAGCAAAACAGTAACAGCAAGTACCCTACTTCACAAGCTCGGTGCACTCACTACAAGACTCACAAAAATACATGGATTGCACCACTATAAATATGACATGATGTAGCTCAAAACTCATGTAGACATCAAGCTCATAGGATGCACACACAAAATGCAATGAAAAAGACAAAACAGCAAGTTCTGGTAACAGACAACAGTTAACATCATATACCACTCTTGCAACGATGATAAGGGCATTAAGATGAACTCAAACAAGCATGGGACAATGGAATGAAATAAAGAGTATCTCCCAATGAACATTTTGATATAACATATGCATGAAACAGTGTAGCACACATGAAGTTATGGGATGACAAACAGGGCATAAAAATATCACAGAAAATTTATAGTGCAAATTTACCCTCGTAAAAAGTCAACCCGAGACGAGGACGAGCGGGACGGAGGGCTCCAGGGCGTGGGGGAGGCGTTTGGATCGTTGAGGTGGTGGATCTGATCCCGATCCACGGACCTCGCCGGAGTTGACGATGGCGGCCGGAGACGCGGGCGGAGGAGGCCGTCGGGGAGGTCGAGGTGGCCGGGTGGTGCGAGATCCGGCCGGATCCCGCAGGATCCAGGCCGGAGGGGACCGGCGCGAGGCAGAGCAAGCCGGCAAGGGACGGTGCGCGGGCGACGCCGGAGCCCGACGAGCGAGGAGGCGGCGGGGAGCTTCGGGCGGTGGCTAGTGGAGGGTAGCGGGCGGAGGCGCTGAGAAGAGGAGGCGGCGGCGGCGGGCGGACACGTCCGACGTGGGGTGGACACGTCCGGCGGCGAGAGGAGGAAGAGGCTAGGGTTAGGGTATGATTCATTCGCAAAATTCGGGAGAGGATGTGTTTTTATAGGTAGAGGGAGCTAGGAGTGTCCAAATGGGGTGCGGTTTTCGCCCACACGATCGTGATTGAACGACCGAGAGCATGGAGGGGGTTTGGATGGGCTCATGGGCTGTGGTGAAGAGGGGCTAGGCTGCAAAGAGAAGGGGATTTCGAGCTACGCGGTTAACCGTTGGGGCATCAAACGACCTCCAAATGGAACGAAAATTGGCAGGCGGTCTACCTACTCTAAAACAACACCGCACGCCAAGTTTCATCCCATTCCGAGAGCATCCCCCCCCCGCTCATGAAACAAGGTCTGAGAGAGGCGACGAGCGTGCGCGAGAGGTATGTACTCCGAACGGACAACGGAGAGAACCAGGGGAACCTGAACGGATGCAAGTTTTGGAAAACATGCAGATGAAATGCAGATGATGACATGGCAAAATGCAACACACAAGCAAATGACATGGCAACGAAGGCGAATAACTGGAAGACACCTGGCACACCGGATCCGGGGCGTTACAACACTCCTCCACTAACAAGAGATCTCGTCTCGAGATCTTAGGAACGAGATGGAAAAGAAAGAGGAAGAGGTGAAGTAAGAACACAAGAGAGAAGATGAACAAAGTCGAGAACACTCGGTTAGAAAAAATGAACGGCGAATATGACGAGAATGAAAAGCTCAAGAAGAAGACAAACTCTGAAACCACTCCGATTAGAACAAGATAGAAAAGGAATGAATAAAAGAATTTGGGCAATACTCCTACTGAAAATGGAAGGAATGGAACATGAACTTCACAAGATGGGATGACACTTGACGACATAAGCAACACAATGTCTCCGGAAGAATTGAAAGAATTGAATGAAAAGAACTTAGAAGGAAGGGTTGAACGGAGTTGTTGAGAAAATCAACAACAAAAGAATAAGCTTGTTGTGGACTTATCAAAAACATCTCAAAACTTGAGGTGAAATTCTGCCACAATCAAGAGTGTGAATAGTTGAGAAGAACGAAGAAATGCAAAACTCCACTTCAAAAGGAATACGGAGAATTAATTGCACTTCGAGACGCAAGAGGAAAAGATATTTGTGCTCCTCCAACAATAATCTTGATGAACTCTTAAAGAATGAATTAAATCATGAAGAACCACCAAGAAGAACTCCGGTGACAAAAGGGTGATGAGATAGAATGGATGAAGAAAGAATAAGATGAGCCTTGCAGTGATTTAGATGGAGGTTTCGACGAAATGGCCGAGGAAATTTGAACTTCGGAAAAGAAAAGATGAAAACACTTGGAACTAGAATTTATTCATCAAGAACAAACTCTGAAGGAAGGGATTACTCACTTGGATGGAATAAGAATAAGATTTATTGTATGCTTATCCTTCACCAAATTTAATTGATGATAAACGAATTTTTGCATACTACTTATTCTTGTTGAAAAGGATTGAGAAGTGACATGTCGCAAACTTGAGAAGGTCTTCATGAACCACCGGTAGGATTGAAAAGAACGAATGAATTAAAATGATAATCAAGGAAAAAGAATCTTGAATGAACCACCATAAGAATTCTAAAATGACTGATGAAAGAGAATGAATCTGGTAGGACTAGGGTTCCTACCGACTCGGTTCCTTAGGTTGTAGGGGCAGGATAGCGATGGTTGGGGGCGAGGGTGGCGGCTCCGGCGTGTTGGCGCCGTCATGAGGAAGAAGAAAGACGGCGGCGGCTAGGGCAAGGTGCGGCTAGGGTTTCCGGCTCCTGTGGAGCCGGATAATATGATAGAACTATCTTTATTGCTTAATCTCAAAAAGGTATCTTACAATCTAATATTTATAACCTCAAAATGACTAGCCTAAGATAACTTGTGGGCCAAGCCCCTAATCTACTGCCCAGCGGGCCTCCTTTGGTTATACTGTAAACCGGTCATAACATCTCTCCCCGCCTGCACAAACAACTTGTCCTCGAGCTGAAAGTCTAGATAGTGGTGGCAGAAGTCCTCACGTGGCTCCCAAGTAGCCTCCTCCACCAGAAGACCTGCCCACTGGATCAAGACGAACCACATCCCGCGACGAACTTGCGCCTTCAACACCTTCTGTGGCTCCGGAAGAAGACGTCCATTGGCGGTCGGAGGAAGCGCTGGTGGAGCTGCCGGTGGCTCTCCACAAAAAGGCTTGAGCAGTGATACGTCTCCAACGTATCTACTTTTCCAAACACTTTTGTCCTTGTTTTGGACTCTAACTTGCATGATTTGAATGAAACTAACCCGGACTGACGCTGTTTTCAGTAGAACTGCCATGATGTTGTTTTATGTGTAGAAAAGAAAAGTTCTTGGAATGTCCTGGAAATCCACAAAGGCACCTTTTGGAATTAATAAGAACTTTTGGCGAAAGAATCAACACCAGGGGGCCCAAAGGCTGTCCACGAGACAGGGGGCGCCCCCCCTAGGGCGCGCCCTCCTATCTCGTGGGCCCCATGGACCTCCACCGACCTCAACTCCAACTCCATATATTCACGTTCGGGGATAAAAAAATCGGAGAGAAAGTTTCATCGCGTTTTACGACACGGAGCCGCTGCCAAGCCCTAATCTCTCTCAGGAGGGCTGATCTGGAGTCCGTTCGGGGCTCCGGAGAGGGGGATTCATCACCGTCGTCATCATCAACCATCCTCCATCACCAATTTCATGATGCTCACCGCCGTGCTTGAGTAATTCCATCGTAGGCTTGCTGGACGGTGATGGGTTGGATGAGATTTACCATGTAATCAAGTTAGTTTTGTTAGGGTTTGATCCCTAGTATCCACTATGTTCTGAGATTGATGTTGCTATGACTTTGCTATGCTTAATGCTTGTCACTAGGGCCCGATTGCCATGATTTCAGATCTGAACCTATTATGTTTTCATGAATATATGTGTGTTCTTGATCCTATCTTGCAAGTCTATAGTCACCTATTATGTGTTATGATCCGACAACCCCGAAGTGACAATAATCGGGATACTTCTCGGTGATGACCGTAGTCTGAGGAGTTCATGCATTCACTATGTGCTAATGCTTTGTTCCGGTTCTCTATTAAAAGGAGGCCTTAATATCCCTTAGTTTTCGTAAGGACCCCGCTGCCACGGGAGGGTAGGACAAAAGATGTCATGCAAGTTCTTTTCCATAAGCACGTATGACTATTTACGGAATACATGCCTACATTACATTGATGAATTGGAGCTAGTTCTGTGTCACCCTATGTTATAACTATTGCATGAGGAATCGCATCCGGCATAATTATCCATCACTGATCCATTGCCTACGAGCTTTTCACATATTGTTCTTCGCTTATTTACTTTTCCGTTGCTACTGTTACAACTACTACAAAAACCCAAAAACATTTATCTTTACTTTTGTTACCGTTACCTTTATTATCATACCACCTTTTCTACTAAATACTTTGCTGCAGATACTAAGTTATCCAGGTGTGGTTGAATTGACAACTCAACTGCTAATACTCAAGAATATTCTTTGGCTCCCCTTGTGTCAAATCAATAAATTTGGGTTGAATACTTTACCCTCGAAAGCTGTTGCGATCCCCTACACGTGTGGGTTATCAAGACTAATTTATGGCGCTGTTACCGGGGAGCATAGCTCTATTCTCTGAGTCACTTGGTATTTATATATGTTGATCACTATGAAGAACTTGAAAGACGACCGAACTACTATTTTACCCTCAACTACGAGGGGAGGTAAGGAATTGCCATCTAGCTCTGCACTAGATTCTCCTTCCGTTATTAGTAGGCTTGCGACACCTAAACCTGCAACTGCTATCACTACAAAAAAATACACTTTCGTAATGATACATATTTGTCAGAGTAGGTCGCGTTTTTTGTCATGCATGTACATCCATGACAAATTTATGACAGAATTGAGATAGTCATACCTGTGCTGTCGTAGAAGTGTTCGATGACATTACCAAAATTATCATCATGGAAGTGTCCACTCCCATGACAATAAATCGTGCGTCACAGAAGTGCTTTCGTCAAGGGTGACCGACACGTGGCATCCACCTTAACGGAACACCGTTAAGCTATTGGGTCAGGTTTTGGATTCGATAACCCGTTAATAGCCCCGACCAATGGGGATTTTCCACGTGTAAAATCATCTTTGGCTGGAGGAAACACGTGTCGGCTCATTGTTGGGACAGATGTCATCCACTCATTGGATAGAAGGCGCCTATGATACGTCGACACGTGGCACGACCCAACAGAGGCCCATTCCTGTGAAAAGGCCGGCCCGTTTGACTTGGTCAAAAGGTGACGGGCCGGCCCATGGAAAGCCTGTTAGCGGCATGTTCGCATATAGCCCATTTACAACCCGCTAACCCAAGGCCCGTTACGCCCTATCCGAATTAGGCCCAGTAGGGTCATCTGGGCCATCCAATATGATTCCAGCCCACTTTCACTTCTGGCCCATGTATGGCCCAAGACGTCTTTCGGCCCATATGAGGCCCTATGTAACTCTTGGCCCATTAACGACCCGTGGTGAAACTGGCCCGCGATGAGCAGTGTATTACTTTAGACCCATTAACAGCCCGTGGTGAAACTGGCCCGTAATGAACAGTGTATCGCTTTATACCCATTAAGGGACCGTTATTCAGTTGGGCCGTTTACAACCCATGTTATCTTTCGGCCTTCTCAAAGCCCATTTATTCTTGGGCTTATTTGCAGCATTCGGTTACTTACGGCCCGTTACTGTCATTTTCTGCTTGTGGGCCAAATTCAACCCTTTGTTACAGTCGGTCCGTTTGTGGTCCGTTAGTCCGTTGGGCCATTTTCATAGCATCAGCAAATACGGCCTATTAACGGCCCGTTATGGTCAGCCAATAAAACGTACGATTTCCATTATAGGCCCGTCTACGACCCATTAAAGGCCAGTACAAGACCCATAAATGAGTCGGCGGCCCATGGATCCTATGTGACGTAGAAGGCCCATGGACATTGCGAGACGTAGAAGGCCCATGGACACTACGAGACGTAAGGCCCATGGATCCTACGAGACGTAGAAGGCCCATGGATCCTACGAGACGTAGAAGGCCCATGGATCCTACGAGACATAGAAGGCCCATGGTCGGGTGAGTTGGCCCCCGTTTAAACGATATAGCATATTCAAAGAATTATCCTACTCAATACTATCACCTTTAAAAAGAATACACTATACAACAAAGAGATCAAGGCATAGAAAGGTAGAATAATCCTACACTATACAATAAAGAAATTACAGCCGATTATACCCACTGGGCATTATGGTACGGCACAGGTGATAATAAAGCATACACAAACAGCAAATTACATACACTGGGCAAATATGGCTCATACATCATGGACGCGCATCAACTTAACTCCATTTGAACTATAATCTCTTCAGAAAAAAGGATTGGCCAGATTCAGATAGCACAAATTTCAGTCAGCAAAATCTCCAATTCATTCATGGTTACCTCGGTGTCTTGTTTCATTTTTTTGACTCCTGCATCTAATACCTGCATGTCCAGTCTCAACTTGTTGATTATACGTTGACAATCATGTACATGTTGTCTTGCCACCTGTAGTTGATGCTCGAGAACATCAGCACATTCCAATTCCAATCCATAATCATTCGGTAATGGCCATGCCGCACTGCTCGCAGATTTTTGTGTTGATGTCACTTCATCCTGAAATGTTTCTGTAAGTACACATGACTAGGCCAAAAATATAGTTACAATAGTGAAGCAAACAAGACACTATTTTGTACTACATGGCAAAACAGGACTAACAATAATGTTACACGTCACTTTCACAAAAAAATGTTACACGTCATGAAGCATAAGCAGGTGATATTTTAAAAATTATAAAAAGGATAGTCTGTGCAGCCTGCATAAAGAAATCCCTCTTAGCTCACCAGAGGAGCATGATGTTGGGGCCCAATCGAAAACACAGACAAGTTACAAATTTAGACAGCATGTTGCATATAAGTAAGAAAGCAGTTGGACATTTTGTACCTCAATTAAAGTCTTAGGGAGCATAATGAACAGCAGAGGGTTTCATACAAACATACTACAACAGGCAAGACTATGCAATCATTAGCATAGTATAAACTAGATTGTGAGCCTCATGCAATAATAGTTGGTTAATAGACTTCAAAGCTTCAGACACACTTCGGCAGAGTAATTAAATGGTAAGGCCTTTAATTATGTCAACTAATAGTGATACAAGTACCGAACATCAGGCATAATTATTTGGGCATCTCATTAAGTGAGGACAAATAAAGCAATTGAAAAGAGAAAATTAACTATGCCTGAAACAAACAAGGAATTGAACTGTTGAGTTGCATACAGTGACTTACCTTAGCAGGTTGAAGAGGCTCAGCGCCGCTTCAACTTGTCTTGCAAGGCTCCTTCATAACATCTTGTACTTGGAAATCCTCAATCTTATCTTCATTGCACCCCCTCTGCAAGGTGACACAAACTAGTTACTCGTCTCCTTGGAAGATAAATATGCATGCTTTCCAGTCTGTGAACACAAAAGGATAAGATTATAACAAAACAACACCACATAATGAAACATGCTGCATATCTTGCACTTGCACACAATGGAATGAGCATTTACTATATCTGCACTATGTAAAAACTAGGCATACCTTCGAGCTGGATCTCCAGGTACTCTTGGAGAGCCTACTGTAGTGTACAGCCAAACCTTTATTCACCTATGAGTTAGACAAGGCCCCACTACAGCAGCCCTTAGTGTTTAAATTGTTGACAAGCTCTGTTAGAGTGTTAGGTCAAGAACAACAAGTAATCAAAGCAAACAGTCCTAGTATGGCTGGCTGATGCAAACAAGCAATTGAACAGATGTGTGAGCAAATCTTACATATCAAGAAAAGAAGCAAAGAAGGAGGCTTAAAGACCATCACTTGACTGACTAGATTTAAGGGGCATTTAAACATCATGTGCAATGTATGAACTAACATAAACATTGCATATTCCAGATTCTACAATGGAATGCACATGTCTTAGGTTATGCCATGTACGATGATGCCTAAATGTACAGATAGCAGGCAGGCGTGATTCATCATTGCACGCACAATTGAATTGCAGGTTAAGGGCTAGTTCGATTTCGCCTTTTCAGGGTATATTGTCAAAATAAGCCATAAAAGATGTAAAGAAGTCATTTTTGAGTTATGGGCTTGGGCTTAACTAATTTCGCTTTGGAGGGGGTGTTTCGGGTAGAACCTCACTAAAAATTGAAGGGAAGGGGAATAGTGAAATGACTCTATTGTCTGCCTATATTACACTCAAAATGCAACTGCTGACGCCTGTGTCACACCTGACCCTAAAGTAAAAACAAACACGCAAGCATTCATTGCACTACCCACTTGCATCTCCTCTCCCCTTCCCTCTACCTCGATCCCCTGCCTCCAGCACTAGGGTTCCTCCAGCGAGCCGTCGCCACTGGTCCCATCTGGCCTGGTCCTCGACGATGCTATGTCCAGCTAGGCTACATGGCCGGTGGGTAGGGGCAAATCTCCCTGGCTGCTCCTCCCTCTGGCGCCACCCCTCATTCTCATGGTCTCCAGCAGCTGCTCCACTGTGGTTCGTCCAACGCACTACTCCAGTGGGCGCTGCACAACTATGGCTGATGCCACAATGCGGCAGAAGGTACCTTGTTCCCCCTCCCCTCCTCCCAGGCCATTGCCTTGAGGTGCTGTTGAAGGATGAGCTCGTCCAACAAGGTGAGGATCTCCGCTGATTTTTTGCCAAATTTTCATTCTGATCCACTATACGATGAATTGCTATGAGCTGCTTCTGCTGCTGCTATATGATGCATTGCTATGAGCTGCTCCTGCTGCTGCTATATGATGAATTGCTATGAGTTGCTGCTGCTGTATGATGAGTTGCTATGAGCTGCTGCTGCTGCTATATGATGAATTGCTATGAGCTGCTGCTGCTATATGATGAGTTGCTACAAGTTGCTCCTGCTGCTGCTATATGATGAATTGCTATGAGCTGCTCCTTCTGCTGCTATATGATGAATTGCTATGAGCTG
>NC_041383.1:186713144-186727250 GCF_002162155.2 Triticum dicoccoides | reverse complement strand
TGAGCTGCTGCTGCTGCTATATGATGAGTTGCTACAAGCTGCTCCTGCTGCTGCTATATGATGAATTGCTATGAGCTACTCCTGCTGCTGCTATATGATGAATTGCTATGAGCTGCTGCTGGTATATGATGAATTGCAGACTGCTGCTGCTGTATGATGAGTTGCTATGAGCTGCTGCTGCTATATGATGCTTTCAGGTGCTGCTGCTATATGATAATAACTAGCCACTTGGACCATCGAATTTCAACAAATAATTGTTCTTCATTTAAATGTGGGTCATGCGTTCTTCGTTTAAATTAGGCAATGGGATCTCTATGGAAAAGATTGACCAAAGTAGATTGTGCCAAGTAGATGGTATCTTTGTATTTGCATTTTGAGCAAATAGTGATGGTCTGTTTTCCTATCATATTAATTACCGCACTGGGTTCAATTTGTGATGTTTGCAAGTCAAATTAATTTCCATATGTGCAGCAAAATGAAAAATATATATAATGCAATCTAGACTTTCCACTGATCATACCAAAGATAAGCTGAAAACACAATGAAAAGAACTGGTTGGTGTATTACATGGAGCTTATATTCACAGGTGCTTATATTTTTAGTATAACTTGTAATAACTGTCCCTAAGAAACTTTGCTAATAGAACTGGCATACAAATAACATGTCATGATGATTGCAATGGAGGAGTGACGTGCCATAGCACACTGTATAGGCTCACGGCTGCCTCTCCTTTTTTGCGATGTTCCATGAAATTGCCACATACATCTTGTACTTTTTCAATGTGTAACCCTATCTGCAAGTTGACACGACTAATTTCAGACATCTCTACATGATACTACATTGCATATCCCTTGCGCATATTTAAACCACCAATTAACGATTGTGTGTGTACCATAAACTAGCCATGGCTCTGTATGCTGTACTGGCAGGCACTCTAAGGGATCCTAATGTACTGCACTGGAATTCCTACATGTCACCTACGATTTTGTGTAATGTACTGCCCCTGTTCCTAAATATATGTCTTTGTAGAGATTCCAGTATGGACCACATACAGATGTATATAGATGCATTTTCGAGTGTAGATCACTCATTTTGCTCCGTATGTAGCCTATAGTGGAATCTCTAGAAAGACTTATATTTAGGAACGGAGGTACGAGGTAGTATCATGTATGACATCTACATATCTAATTTAGCAGCCAGTAGTAGAAATCATTGTCTGCACAAAGGGATTACTGGTCGAAAATACTAGCAAAGCACGCAGGCAGGCACATAACAATACAAGAGAGAGAGACGCGCTTACAAGATCATAGCAATGCCCCAGTCCAGGATCTTGGTTGGACAAGCTGTTAGATCCAGAAGAAACATTGTCCTTGTAGTTTTTGCCAGCTGCATAACAGGTAACAGTGACCGGTTAGTATATTTGAAGTACATCGGGAAGGTGATGCTGGACGGGTTTAAAGGTGACAAGTACCTAGGCCGTGGCGGGTGCTTGGCATCTCTCCAGACGGTGGGAATCAGGTTAGAAACGTCGAGGGTGATGACGCTGCGCTGGATGTCGGGGTCCGGTAAGGAGATCTAGAACCGTCGAGTAGGGTGTTTGTGGGGCGGCTCTGGTAGGGTGGACTACAGTGTGGGCGAAGCGGATCTGTGGCCGTGGACGAGGGCGTAGGTGAAGCTGCTCCGGTGGTTGGGTTAAGGATGGTGTCGACGACGCGGATATGCGGCCGTGGACGGGGCATCAGAAGTTGCTCCGGTGGTTGGGTTAAGGATGGTGTCGACGATGTGGATCTGCGGCCATGGGTGGGGCGTCAGAAGCTGCTCCGGTGGTTGGGTTAAGGGTGGTGTCGATGATGCGGATCTGCGGCTGTGGACGGGGCATCAGAAGCTGCTCCGGTAAGTTGGATGAGGGTGCGAGGAAGCGGATCTGAGGCCTGGACTTGTGAGTTGGCAAAGCGGCCCCGGTAGGGTTGAGAATGGTATAGGCGAAGCTACTCCGGTAGGGTTGACGCTGGTGTCGGCGAAGCGGCTCCGGTAGGGTTGAGGAAGGTGTCGGCGAAGCGCCTCCGGTAGGGTTGAGGAAGGTGTCGGTGAAGAGAAATAGAGGCCGTTGACAGGGGCATCGGTGGGGCGGCTCCGGGGGGTGTGGACGAAGCGTCTCCGGTGGAGAGTACGAATGAGCCACTGTAGATGCGCGGCGGTTGACGAGAGTACCGGCAAAGCAGATTCGGCGCCGTGGACAAGGCTGGCACTAAATGGGCTGTGGTACAGTGGTGGATGAGCAGTCTACTTGTTTCTAGGGGAGGTGGGAGGGGTAGATGCGGCCGCAGAAGCAGATCCGGTGAGGTGGACGCCGCTGGCAGTGAATGGGCTATGGTACGCCGGTGGATGAGCAGTCTAGGGTTTCGAGAGAGGAGGGGAGAAATGGCGATGAAGTACGGACGACGTGATGTAAGATGCTCTGGTGTTGTGGAGTTAGTCGTTTTTGCGGGAGGAGGGGAGAGGAAATGGGGGTGGCGTGTAGTGGGGGGAACCGGAAGTTACCAAAGCAGCCCGACCTATCATGTAGATGAGGGCGGTATTGCAATTGTTGGTCTCCGTGCACCAAGGACAAAAGGGGGATTTTGCATGCTAAAGACTAAGGTGGCGGGAATTTTAGAAGGAGGCGGGAGATTTTGCCGCCCGCGGGATTGTTCGTATCCAGTTTCAACTAATTTTGGACCGTGCTAGCGGGAAGGTCACGCTAGACTGTGTACACGGGGCACGCGTCAGCAGTTAATAACTGGTGTGAAGTCCACCCCAGAAAAAAGACAATAACTCGGGATGATGCGCCGATAACTTGGACGTTCACATGGGCGCGACCAATCATACGGGTGTAGTGGCGCGTTCACAAAAAAACAGATCAAACGCTCAGTGTCGGTGTCAAAACCGGCGGATCTCGGGTAGGGGGTACCTAACTGTGCGTCTAGGCGGATGGTAACAGGAGACAAGGGACACGATGTTTTTACCCAGGTTCGGGCCCTCTCGATGGAGGTAAAACCCTACTCCTGCTTGATTAATATTGATGATATGGGTAGTACAAGAGTAGATCTACCACGAGATCGGAGTGGCTAAACCCTAGAATCTAGCCTATGGTATGATTGTTGTTTGTCCTACGGACTAAAACTCTCCGGTTTATATAGACACCGGAGAGGGCTAGGGTTACACAGAGTCGGTTACAATGGGAGGAGATCTTCATATCGTATCGCCAAGCTTGCCTTCCATGCCAAGGAAAGTCCCATCCGGACACAGGACGGAGTCTTCAATCTTGTATCTTCGTAGTCCATGAGTCCGGCCAAAGGTCATAGTCCGGCCATCCGGACACCCCCTAATCCAGGACTCCCTCAGTAGCCCCCGAACCAGGCTTCAATGACGACGAGTCCGGCGCGCAAGTTGTCTTCGGCATTGCAAGGCGGTTCTCCTGCAAATTCTCTGTATCCGTCGAATAGTGTCTGGCTTCTAGTGCGTGCTGCCCTCCTCTGCTTTTGTGCCCCATAATGACCATCTTCCGCGTGTCAAACGAATGCGAAAAGCCAGGGGATTTTTTTAGTTACCCCCCTGGTCGCGTTAATGAACCGCCCATAAAAGAGACGGGGATTTAGATCCAATTCACACCATCTTCCCTCCGCAAGATTTCATCAGAGCGCCTTCGACAGAGATCCATTCCATCATGGCCAGTCGGTGCAGCTCCTCCTCTCACCCCTCCAGCGCTCGGCCCGGAGATTGGGGGCAGTGTTCCGTCCCGCATAGCGAGTTAGTAGTGCTTCAGTCCAAGGGGCTTCTCCCCCCAGCATACATGGTCCCAGTTCGAGCCGGGATTGCTACCTATAGCGGCGGAGAGCAGGCGTAGAGCGTCCCCAATCCCTCTCGAGGAGAGCGGGTATGCCTAGTCCCTTATTTTAATGAGAGGACTCGGATTTCCAATTCATCCGTTTCTTCGAGGGTTGCTGGAGACCTCCAGCTACACAACCTCACGCCCGCCTCCATTCTGCACATTGCGGGCTTCGTGGCCCTCTGTGAGCTGTTCTTGGGTGTTGAGGCCCATTTCGCGCTGTGGAAGAGGTTGTTTTTCCTTGCGCCTCGTTCTCAGGAGGGGTCTATTTATCAAGTGGGCGGAGCCGAGCTATGGCACATCGCCGGGACCGGATATCTATCCGGCACCCCAAGGAGGGTGTCCGAAGACTGGCCCTCGGGATGGTTTTATATAGATGACGTCCCCCCTGCCGGACCCTGTACGGATCGGCCTCCCCGAGTTCAATAATGCCCCATTGAAGAAGCGCCTGAGTTGGCGCCTACGGAACCCTCAGAGGGAAGCTGACAGGGACGTCCTGTACCTGATGAGCCGGATAAGGTTGTTGGCTCATTCCGGACTGACCATGATCAAGGTTATGCCCATATGCATCACGCGAGGGGTGCAACCGCTTCAATACAGAGGCCACCCCATGTGGGATTTCAACAGGGAGGATGATGCTACCTGGTGCGGTCGCAAGGGGCCAGATTCGGCCGCCACTTTAACGAGAATCTTATCCGCTTTGTACAAGGGGGAGGAGGAAGAATTCCTCCGTGTCAACCTGGAAGGCGGATTCTCTATGTACAATCCTCCTAGTTGGGTGAGCGGACACTTTCACTTGCCTATCCGTTTTCGAAATTCCCGTAGTCGAGTACTTAGACTAGTAATGTTTAAACGCAGGAGCTGCGCCAGGCTGCGAAGGAAATAAACAGCTCCGCTCCACAACCCGAGGATCCGGAATGGTCCTTCGATCCGGACTCCCAAGAAGATCCGGACTTATGCGTGGAGTTGGTTGATGGAGTGTTTCATCAATTGAGCAAGGATAACTCCTTAGTGGCCATCACGGCCGACTACCCCGGACTACTTCCAGCCTCCAAGGTAACTAAGACCAAAGTCCCAGTATTCTCATGCTTTATCTTGCATGCCGTGCACTAACAGCGTTTCGCAGGGTAAATCCTTGAGGTGGAAGGCCGAGCCCATGGTGGGCAGCCAACAAGGGCCGTTGAAACCAGGTGGGCCAAAAATAAGTGCAGACCAGATCGAGATTCCGGTGCAACGGTATGGTGTGCGGATTTAACGCTTAGGGTTTATGCCCTTGAGTCTTACTAATGCTCATGATTTTCTTAGAAAGAAGAGAGCCCGCCGGACTATGTCCGCCGGCCAAGGTTCGAGGCCGGGTCCGGAAGCAGAGGCAAACACGGGACGCGCCTCAGGCGCTCCTCCGACAGAGGGCACCGACGGGCTATCTGCCACCAATTCAGAGGTGGAGAGTGCCCTAAACCATAGGCGGCGTCGGACTGTTCTCCGTGACACGTGTTTCTCCCTAGAGGCGTTGGATGCCTTTAATACAGGAGATGCGTATCTCCGTGTTGCTCAAAATGGCCTAGCCAAAGCCACGGAGCAGTATGTGAAAGACATACAGGTGAGTAGAATTGAAGGTTATATATGTCAGTAGCCCCCGAGACTTGAAACAGTGAAGATAACTATTTGAAGGATCATGTGCTATGCAGTGTCTTACAAAGAAGAACACGCAATTGCCCCAGGAGCTTGAAGAGTGCAAGGCTCAGCTCGAGGCCGCATTGGCCACTTTAGAGCATGTCAAGGGGACGCCCGCAGGTAATATGTGCTTCGAAAGGTACCTCCATTTTGAAATGCGGCAGGTGTGCAACCCTGACTATAATAATGCAGATGAGGCCGGAGTAAATCTGGACCAGCAACAACTCCTACGCCAACTAAAGGCTGGCGAGAACGTGCTGACGAGGGTGAGACAAGAGAAGAACAAGCTTCAAGATGCCAATACCCAGCTAGGCGAGGAACCGAAAGATGTTCGCATTCAGCTGTCTTCTACCGTGAAGGAGAATCGGCGACTTCGACACGGCATTTTTAGTAAGTTCTTGAACGAATCTTCGAAAAAATAATTCCGCGAGGAAGTCGATTGACAGAGCTATGTCTGTATGTCTGCTGACGGGTCGTCCGGCGGAGGAAATGCCCGGTTCATCGGGAGACCATCTTCCCGAGCTGTTGCAACTACACGAGCGAGTTCGGCAGGCAATGCGAGGCGTCATCCAGGCTATGTGGCCATCCCTCTCCGTGCCCGAAGGCCTTGAGGAGCTTGCCAAGAAGCTGGAGGGAGTGCAGCAGCGCTTCCGGTTATGGAAGATATCGGCTTGTCGTCAAGGTGCCAGGGATACCTGGGCCATGGTGAAGACTCGGTACATGAAGGCTGACCCAAACCACATGGCCGAGGTCGGCCCTATAGGTCCGGACGGAAAGGAGATCCCAGTCAGCTTGGCATATGGCCAGGTGGAGCTGGCTGCAAAGTATTCCCAACAGGACTGTAAATTAGGCCGCCTGTTAGATGGCATTGAAGAAGAATATGCCGAGTCGGATTGACTATGTAAAAATGACATAAAAAATGTCCTCTAGCCGGATTGTAGATCGTTTTTCATTGCGGACCTTTTCGCTTCGACCTCTGGACCCTATAGTCCGGAGTGTGTCCGAATACCCTCTTGGTTATGTAAGAACCGGGGCATGAATGGAGACAAGGCATAGGGGTCATAAGTGCTTTAGCAGACAAGTGCCCAACTAGTTATGTTATATTACATGGTTAGTAAGAAACATCTTCCAGGGAGAATAGTTCCGTTAGGGGTTCCTTTCCCTGGGAGGCATGCCCTAAAGTGCATGTCCGAACTGCCAGAAAGAGCAGAAAAGCATCTGGGGAAAAAAGTAAATACGAAAGATCATCTTTTAGCTCACCGGCCGAATATTCCCTTAAGAACGCTAGCTTTCGGCTTCACCCAGTTTGAGGTACACATCCAGCTGACCCGACAGTAACAATCACAGAGGTGCCCCCTTTACCACCTAGCCGAACGAACGGGAATGTATGGGTAAGCACAGGAGCCAGGCAACCCAGCTTGGCCAAAACTTAAGTCATATCGATGCATATAATGGTGTATAAAAGGTTCATGCGGAAGCATTACACATGTTTTGGGCGTGAGGCCCGTTTTTTATAAACTTCTTGGTAGAGAAGCCCCCAGGTATTGTGAGCGCAGATAGCGCGTCGGGAGCGTGCGAATATTGCACATGCGAGCCCCTAAGGGCTTGTGAGAAAAAGGGGGAGGGAGAAGGAACAAAACCCAGACTGCCAAAAATAAAAACAAAAAATAAAACAAAGGGACGAGGGAAGGAGACGAAAACGGAGTCCGGCGCTAGGCGTAGAACCTTCGTAGGCGTGCTGCATTCCATGGGTTTGGCTCGAGTCGGTTGTCCGATGTGCCTCGCAGACGGTACGCTCCGCCGGTCAGTACTTGGTCAATGATGAAGGGGCCCTCCCATTTGGGCTTTAATTTATCCTTTTTCTTGTCCGGCAGGCGTAGAACTAGTTTGCCAGCATTATACGTTTTGGCCCGTACTTCTCTGCTTTGATATCTTCGAGCCTGCTGTTGATAGAATGCGGAACGAGCCTTTGCCACGTCGCGCTCCTCTTCCAATGCGTCCAAGCTGTCCTGCCGATCGAGCTCGGCTTCTCTTTCTTCGTACATGCGCACTCGAGGTGAGTCATGGATTACGTCGCATGGCAGTACTGCCTCTGCGCCGTATACCATAAAAAATGGTGGGAATCTGGTAGTGCGATTCGGCGTGGTCCGCAGCCCCCAGAGTACGGAGTCAAGCTCCTCTACCCAGTGCGTGTCATATTCCTTGAGGGATCGCACTAGTATGGGTTTGATGCCGCTCGTAATGAGACCTTTGGCCCGTTCGACTTGACCGTTAGTTTGAGGGTGATAGACTGAAGCCTAGTCGAGCTTGGTGCCCATGTTTTTGCACCAAAGTTTGACTTCATCGGCCATGAAGTTTGTGCCGTTGTTGGTTATGATGCTGTGGGGGACACCGTAACGGTGTACAACCCCGGAAAGGAAGTCTGTCACTGGTCCGGATTCGGTCGTCTTTACAGGCTTGGCTTCTATCCATTTGGTGAATTTGTCCACCATGACTAGTAGGTATTTTTGCTTGTGGGTTCCGCCTTTAAGGGGTCTGACCATGTCAAGCCCCCAGACCGCGAAAGGCCAGGTAATGGGTATAGTTTGTAGGGCGGTAGGCGTCATGTGGCTTTGGTTGGCGAATAACTGGCAACCAACACATCGTTGCACTAAGTCCTGAGCATCTTCCCGGGCCGTTGGCCAATAAAATCTAGTACGGAAGGCATTGCTTACAAGGGCCCGGGCTGCGGCGTGGTGCCCTCCAAGTCCGGCATGGATTTCAGCCAAAAGGTCTCGTCCTTCTTCTTCGGAGATACACCTTTGAAGGACTCCGGTTGTGCTTTTCTTGTAAAGCTCTCCCTCGTGGACTTTGT
This sequence comes from Triticum dicoccoides, assembly GCF_002162155.2. Taxonomy (NCBI): domain Eukaryota; kingdom Viridiplantae; phylum Streptophyta; class Magnoliopsida; order Poales; family Poaceae; genus Triticum; species Triticum dicoccoides. Next base: position 186,718,854 of record NC_041383.1, on the reverse strand, counting down.
AGGCTTTAGATCGCCACACTATGCAGCGGGCCTCGTTTTGGTCCTCGGGAAGTTCCTGCCTAGTTAGGTAGGCTAGGAATGGCTCTGTCCAAGGGGCAATGACTGCCATTATTTCATGGGCTGACGGCGCTGTTTCGTTGGCGTAGCCCCCAATTGTGTCAGGATGCTCGGTGAGGGGCAGTGTAGTTGTGTCCGGGCTATTGTTTCCGGGTTCTCCGTCCCATGATACAGATGGCTTGAACAGCCTTTCTAGGAAGATGTTGGGAGGGACGGCCTCGCGCTTGGCGCTGATGCGTGCCAGCACGTCTGCTGCTTGTTTATTTTCCCGGACTATGTGATGAAATTCGAGCCCCTCAAACCGAGCTGACATCTTTAAGATGGCGTTGCGGTAAGCTGCCATTTTCGGGTCCTTGGCGTTGAAGTCTCCATTTATTTGGGATATTGCGAGATTTGAATCCCCGTGGACCTCTAGGCGCTGAATGCCCATGGAGACTGCCATTGGAGGCCATGTAAAAGGGCCTCATATTCGGCTGCGTTGTTCGAATCCGTGTACATTATCTGAAGTATGTATTGGACTATGTCCCCGGTTGGGACGTCACGATGATGCCAGCCCCCAGGCTAGCCAACATTTTGGAGCCGTCGAAGTGCATGATCCAGTTGGAGTATGCGCCGTATTCTTTAGGGAGTTCGGCTTCAGTCCATTCGGCAACGAAGTCGGCCAAAACCTGCGACTTAATAGCTCACCTTGGCTTGTAGGTTATGTCGAATGGGAGGAGCTCGATGGCCCATTTGGCAATCCGGCCCATTACGTCGCGGTTATTTATAATGTCATTAAGGGGTACTTCGGATGCCATTGTTATGGAGCACTCTTGAAAGTAGTGTCGCAGCTTCCGGGATGCCATGAACACCGTGTATGCTATCTTTTGATAATGCGGGTACCGTGACTTGCATGGAGTTAGCACAGTGGACACGTAGTACACTGGTTTTTGGAGGGGGGACTTGTGTCCGTCCGCTTCTCGTTCGGCGACGAGCACCGCGCTGACAACTTGATGGGTTGCCGCGATGTATAATAGCATTGGTTCGCCCGTTTTGGGCGCGGCCAGGACCGGATTTGTTGCCAATATGGCTTTTATTTCTTCGAGTCCGGTCGTGGCGGCCTCCGTCCACTCGAAGTGGTCGGTGCACCGTAGGAGGCGATAGAGGGGTAATGCCTTTTCTCCTAAGCGGGAGATAAAGCGGCTTAGAGCCGTCACGCATCCTGTCAGTTTTTGTATTTGTTTGAGGTCCTTTGGGGTATCTAATTGTGACAGAGCTCGGATCTTGGCTGGGTTTGCTTCAATTCCTCTACCAGATACGATGAAGCCCAGGAGCTTTCCTGCTGGTACACCGAAAACGCATTTTCCGGGTTGAGCTTAATGTCATATGTTCGGAGATTATCGAACGTGAGCCTCAAGTCGTCTACTAGAGTATCGACGTGTTTTGTTTTGACGACCATGTCGTCTACGTATGCTTCGATTGTTTTGCCGATCTGGTTGGCCAGACATGTCTGAATCATGCGCTGATATGTTGCGCCGGCATTTTTGAGCCCGAAGGGCATCATGTTGAAGCAGAATGGGCCGTACGGTGTGATGAATGCCGTTGTGGCCTGGTCTGACTCTGCCATCTTGATTTGATGGTAGCGAGAGTATGCATCGAGGAAACACAATGAGTCGTGTCCTGCAGTGGCGTCGATGATTTGATCGATTCGAGGGAGTGGGAAAGGGTCCTTTGGACAGGCCTTGTTTATGTCTTTGAAATCGACACATAGGCGCCAAGATTTGTCCTTCTTTGGTACCATCACCAGGTTTGCTAGCCAGTCTGGATGTTTTATGTCTCTGATGAACCCGACTTCCAGCAGTTTTGCTAGTTCCTCTCCCATGGCTTGTCTCTTAGGTTTGGAAAAGCGCCGTAGGGTCTGCTTGACGGGTTTAAACCCTTTTATGATGTTCAGGCTGTGCTTGGCCAGCCTGCGTGGGATTCCTGGCATATCCGAGGGGTGCCAGGCGGAAATGTCCCAATTTTCTCGCAGAAATTCTCTGAGTGTAGCGTCTACATCGGGTTTTAATTGTGCCCCGATGGAGGCCATTTTTGTAGGGTCTGTTGGATGGACTTGGAATTTGACTATTTCGTCCGCCGGTTTAAAAGAGGTGGACTTGGATCTCTTGTCTAGTATCACATCGTCCCTGTCCATCGTGGAGCGCAACGCCGTTAACTCCTCGGCCGCTAGGGCCTCTGATAATGCCTCCAGGGCCAGTGCGGCTGTCTTATTTTCAGCGCGGAGTGCTATGTCCGGATCACTTGTGAGAGTGATGATTCCGTTGGGCCCGGGCATTTTGAGCTTCACGTACCCGTAATGGGGTATGGCTTGGAAAATTGTAAATGCTTCTCGCCCTAGCAAAGCGTGGTAGCCGCTGCTGAATGGGGCCACTTGAAACGTGACCTCCTTGGATCTGTAATTGTCCGGCGTGCCGAACACCACATCTAGTGTGATTTTTCCTGAACTGCACGCTTCCCGACTTGGGATTATTCCCCTAAAAGTTGTGTTGCTTTGCTCAATGCGGCTCCTGTCAATTTCCATTTTTCACAGGGTTTCCTCGTAGATGAGGTTGAGTCCGCTGCCGCCATCCATGAGTACCTTTGTAAGTCGGAAGCCATCCACTGTCGGACTGAGGACCAATGCGGCTGGTGCTCGGGCTGTCCGGAATTTAGGTTCGTCACTGGCGTTAAAGGTGATAGCCGTGTCACTCCATGGGTTTATTGTTGCTACTTGGTAGACTTCAGCGAGGTTGCGGAGCGTTCGTTTCCTTGCATTGTTTGATGTGAACGTCTCGAAGACTATCGACACCGTACTGGGGAGGTATTCTTCGGGTGCTCGAGTTAAAAGCTCCTCGCCGCTTCTGGCTACCTGCCGTAGTATCCAACATGCTCTAAGGCTGTGCATTGGTGTGGCTTTCCCTGAATTATGAGTTCTACATGGTCCATTGAGCCATCCTTCCAATACGGTCCCGTACCCTGTGGAGGGTTTTTGTTTTTTGATGTTTGGCTCAGATGCCTGGTGATAATGCGCCCTTTTGTTTCGGACTCGTGTTATATTCGGGGCCGGATTGTCCCAGAATTTATCTTCAGTTTTCCGAACGCTTTCAATCGCGCAGTACTTTCATACTATGGATGTCAAGTCGGCGAATCGTGTAATTTCGCGGCGACTTATGGCGTTGAGGATTTCGATGTCCGTGGAGTTGTTAAGGAAGAGTGAAATTGCTTCTCTCTCGCGGCAGTCCTTTATCCTGTTCATAACCAGGAGGAATCTAGCCCAGTAGTGGTGTACTGTTTCTCCGGACTCTTGCCATATTAGGGATAAATCCCATATAGTTGGGTGGGCGGGTGGAAATAAATTCAAAACCCTGCCCGATTTAAGATTCAGGGACCGAGCGGTTTCCGAATTCGGAAGCTTGCTTTCTCGGATATTATTCAATGAATCGGGCCTACTGCTTGACTTTAGATTCAGGGTTCGGGCGACATCCTCCCCTGCGGGTTTCCGGCTTGGAGGGATTGGGAATCCGGTCGCATCTGGTCCTTAGGGCGGGCGAAGACTCGCCGCATTGTTCTTCCACCACTTCAACATGGTGGGTGATCTGGGGAGAGTCGATCTCTCTCTGATCAGGTTTAAGCCCAATCTGGTCGTAATCAGTAGCGACTCCCAGGGCCGCGATGCGATCCAAGAGTTCGTTTAGGGAGAAGAGCTCCATCGGATCTAACTGCTCGGCGAGCTCCGAGCTGATGTGAAGATTGCTTTCGATGGCCCGAGAGGTCACCGTTGGCGCGGCGGCCAGACTGACGGTCATCAAAAACTTGCCTAGCCGGAGAGTTTGGCCGACAGCCAAAACTCCTTTAGCAACGACGCCGTCTTTAAAGACGGGATGAGGCATCCTTCCTGATGGTGACGACACAGCGGAACTCTCAATGAAAGGACCAATGTCGGTGTCAAAACCAGCGGATCTCGGGTAGGGGGTCCCAAACTTTGCGTCTAGGCGGATGGTAATAGGAGACAAGGGACACGATGTTTTTACCCTGGTTCGGGCCCTCTTGATGGAGGTAAAACTCTACTCCTTCTTGATTAATATTGATGATATGGGTAGTACAAGAGTATATCTACCACGAGATCGGAGTGGCTAAACCCTAGAATCTAGCCTATGGTATGATTGTTGTTCGTCCTACGGACTAAAACTCTCCGGTTTATATAGACACCGGAGAGGGCTAGGGTTACACAGAGTCGGTTCCAATGGGAGGAGATCTTCATATCGTATCGCCAAGCTTGCCTTCCACGCCAAGGAAAGTCCCATCCGGACATGGGACGGAGTCTTCAATCTTGTATCTTCGTAGTCCAGGAGTCCGGCCAAAGGTCATAGTCCGGCCATTTGGACACCCCCTAATCCAGGACTCCCTCACTCAGCCTATGTATTTCTCATGTAAATAGATAATTTAGTGCCATTGGTTATTTACTTTAAACATAATGCATTGACGTGTTAGTGTAGAGGCGCACAAAAAGAAATGGATATTGTAGTTAGATACTTAAAAGTGTTACCTCATATGATTACATAGCCTCCATTTCATAAATTGCGTAACCCTTGAATTCATATATGAATATTACATATATATTACTTCAAAATAGAAACTTAAATCATCCAAGACTAATGAATTTGAATGCAAGACTAACAATGGTGCATGTGCATGATAGCTACATTGGTTGTTTGAAGGAACATCACTGTAACTTTGGCATGCACAACTGAAAAAGGTTTATTTAAATAGAAAAAAATGTGATATGTGAGTGTCCAATCTTTATAGCGTTGAATCGATATTGTAACTTTGGCCACGATACGAAGTAGATATTGACTTATGTTCAAGCGATGCACGTTCACGGTTGCTAGATAGTGATACGTGAATGAATTGTGCAATCTCTCTCACACGCATACATATCTCATTTCCCTGTGGGCATTGGAATCACACACGCGCACTTCGTGTATTTCTCTCCCTCCGTCGGGGTTAAATTTGTCTTTCTACCCCGTCCTACAAGTCTCTCACACAGAAACACACATGCTCTCTATGTCTAACACGCCCACCCCTTTAATTCCGCCCACCCACAGCCACTAATGTCTCAAACTATAATAATGTCTCTCACACATATGCTATCTACCTATCCCTTAATATAGCTAGATATGTGTCACACAAACTCCTTCTCCCTACTAGCAAGATGCCCATGTGCGTTGCACGGAACATCAAGATGCATTTGTATGAGAAGTTTATCTTGTGGGGGAAAAGGATGAATGAGGGAATGCCTTGTTTGCAAATGCGGAGAGGGGTGTGGGTATCTTTTTGCAAAATTTCCATATTTTCCTTCATGTCCGTCAGATATAAATCGGATGGCCTATATTGCAGGGTGGCAGGAACACCATCATCACCAACTCTGTTTTTACAAGAGTAGAGATATGTGAGTGTCACTGCCCCCTCCCCCCCCCCACACACACTTCCCAACACCGAAGGAGTAGGGTGACACCTCGATCTTGATACTAACCTATGGACTGGCTTCTCTCTCAAGCATACACACACACACACTACCCGGCACCGAAGGAGTAGGGTGAGACCTCGATCTTGATACTAATCTATCGACTAGATT
>NC_041383.1:186695548-186712687 GCF_002162155.2 Triticum dicoccoides | reverse complement strand
AGCAGAAGGGTGACAACTCGATCTGATCATAATCTGTCAATTGGTTTCTCTCTCAAACATTGTGTCTCGGTGCCTCGCTCGGTAGCCCCCTCGATATGTAGACTTCTCGCGCGCGCACAACTGTAGTGACGATGACACCGAACCCAGTGTGCCTTGTTTTTACCGGCCTCATGTGATAGTTTTCACCCCGTTTTCTGTTAATTAACAAGGCAACCTTTTCTTTGTTACTACTCCCTCCGTTCCAAAATAGATGACTCAACTTTGTACTAACTTTAGTATAAAGTTGGGTCATCTATTTTGGAACGGAGGGAGTACTAGTGAATCTGAAATCATTCAGGGCAGACATAAAACATATCACTTCAACCCAATTATCGTAGCAACTACTTTAAAAGAAATTAGCTAGCTGTCCGTGCGTTGCACGGAATATCAAGATGCATTTGTATGAGTAGTTTATCTTGTGAGAGAAAAGGCTGAACGAGGGAAGGCCTTATTTGCGAACGTGGAGAGACGTGTGGGTATATTTTTGCAAAATTGCCATAGTTTCTTTCCTATCCGTTAGATATAAATCCGACGGCCTATATTGCAGGATGGTACGCACACCATCATCACCAACTCGGTTTTCTACTCCCTCCGTCCGAAAATACTTGTCATCAAAATGGATAAAAATAGATGTATCTAAAAATAAAATACGTCTAGATACATTTCCTTTTATCCATTTTGATGACAAGTATTTCCGGATGGAGGGAGTATTTGTCTTTTTAGAGATTTCAACAAGTGACTATGACCGGACCTTACCAACATACTCAAAAAAGTAGTCCATAATTTCGATGTTACCCTCTTTTCTTGGCGGTGCAGTGCCATCTGGATACCTCATAAATAAATCAAGGACAAATCTGACCCCTTCCTGAAAAGACATACGTAGCAAAATGAGTGAATCTACACTCTAAAATATGTCTACATACACATCCGTATGTGGTAGTCCATTTGAAATCTGAAAAAGACAAATATTTAGGAACGAATGGAGTATATATAAGAGTAGACATGGAGATATATCTCCAGCATGGTCTACAACAAAAATGTGTTGGGCTTGTTAGCGCCGGATGCTCGCAACACGATGACATGAGTTCGAATTCTGTCTTTTAAATTTAGATTTGTATATTATATATTACTCTACTTATTTAATATATACTTCTTTCGCTACTATACTGACAGTGGAACCCATAGAGTACTTAGAATATTAAGGATGGACTTGTTTCTTTTTAACTTTCTGTACGAAGCTGTAGCCACCTTACAAGTCACGTGTACACTGTACATGCAATTAACTTTTTATAGAGGGACAATCATACAGGAAATTAACTCAAATGAATTGGATGTCACTCTATTATTTCCAGCATAAAGAGCATCTCCAACGGCAGCCGGCAAATTTCCTCCCGCTTCCTTCCGCGAAGGACGACATCAAACGCCAGCGGCATACATTTTTACAACTCTAACCAACCAGATGAAATTCGTGCAAACACGGACTGATTTCATATAAGCATGAAGGATTTCTTATAAAAAAGCCGGATCTTCATATAAACATGATGGATTTCATTACATTTACATGAACTAAGAGGTGCCAATCCGGCTCTCTTGTATAATTAATACTCCCTCCGTCCGGAAATACTTGTCCTAGAAATGGATATATCTAGACTTATTTTAGTTCTAAATGGCCGCCTGCGGATCCCTTTGTCTTCCTCATGTCCGTCAGACACTTGCGGGGTCGACGAAGGTCCTCGGAAGAGACGAAGCAGCAAAGAAACCACCTGAATCCGCGGTCGTCGCCTCGGCGGTGGCCTTCATGGGTCCCAAGTGGCGGCGGCCTCCCGTGTTCTACTTCTCCTCGATGATGGCGGCGGACAGGGAGAAGCTGGCCACCGACTAGTCGCTCTCCATGCACCCGGCTTCTGTCTCTGCCTGCATGGCGCTACCGCAGGCACGGGAGGCACGCCCATAGACACGGGAGGCGCGGCCACCATAGACACTGGTGGCGCGGTACGACGTGGCAGCGACGGCGCCCGTACCGGCGTGCTCGCCGCCGTGCCGGCGTGGAGCAACTCGCCACTCCTAATCGAGCTGAACTGGAGCGGCGAGTTGCTGAACCACGCGCCTGCTTGGGGCGGCAACTGGCTCCGTCGGGCCAAGCGAGGTTGGTGAAGCACCGAGCGTCCTCGCCCATATCCGGAGGGCTCAGCGGGCCACCCAGCCGAGTAATATGCCAGAGAACGGCTCATCGGAAGCCATCGGAAGGGTGGAGAAAATGGTGAAGGAGGAGATGGGGGAGCGGCGGAGGGGTGCGATTCTTGCCCGCTGTCTTTCTGGCCTCGTGTAAATAGAGGGCGGACGGTAGGAGCTTGGCCGGCGTCTGGCCTCGTTTAAACTGAGGGCGGACAAGAGCAGGTCGGCCGGTATTGCGTTTAATTCCGGCCTGCTCATGAACGGACGTGTGGCCGGAGTAGGATTCTTGGTTTGCACGCGGGTTTAATGGAGGGGTTTAATGGAGGCGCCGGGCGTGCAGCGGGCGGCGCAGTACTATTCGATTTGACAACATTAATGAGCTGTCAAATCACAAAGGCCCTCGCCTCTCGTGAAACCGACCGAGCTAGACTGCACCGCCCTCTAGCCTTTTAAAAAATGTATATACTCCACTTTTGTACAGTAGTAGTATCGATGGATTGCGCCATGGAGCAAAACTTGAAATTAAAAAATAGGTGGTACATATAGAGAGCGCTCGTGAACTATGTGTCATACATGGCAATAAATAAAGTACTACATGATACTTATATGATACATGGCGTAGGAGTACTAAGTATTATTAATACAGTTTTGCTAGAACTCATCTAGATGAGATATAATTTGGTCTCATTCATCTTTTATAGCCATTGGATGTGATGCTATAAGATGCGTGTGTGCTGGCGTGGGTTGTATTTGTTCTTGTGCAACGAACTGACCACTGCATGTCATGTTTGATAGTCTCAAGTCATTAAAAGTATACAAGCCCCACATCTCTTCTTGGTTGATTCCTCTATTTATGTCAAAAAATAAGAAAAATGTGAGAGTTAATGCACCACGCCTATGTGTTAGACTAGCCACAATGGTGAGTAACATACACTAGTAACATATACATATCCCTAGACTATGTTACTACCTTCATTGTGGGTACTACCTCCGTCCTGGTTTATAGGTCCCTTTTATAGTTCGTGCCAAATTTTGACTAAAGATTTAACTAACAAAATGTTAATGCATGTCAAGAAAAATTATCTCATTGGATTCGTCTTTGAACATAGTTTTGGAAAATATAATGTTTAGTGACATGCGTGAACATTTTCTTAGTTTAATCTATGGTCAAAATTTGGCATGAAATACAATGGGGACCAATAAACCCGGACAGATATAGTAGTAACATAAGTGTGGCAACATGCAAAGCTTCATTTATTAGGTTATAGACTCATATTGCATTGGGACATGTGATGTTACAGTAACTAGCTAAGTTATTATGCTAGTCGTAATGGCGAGTGTCATATACTAGTATCATGCATATGATACTAGTGTATGATACTACATCCGTAGTGCATGGTATCATAAGTTAACTCACTGCCACATAAGCAAATTTGCTGAGTTGGACTCGATGTTACTGCTGAAGTTACTCCCACGGTGGCTAGTCTTACTAGTATTTGGTTTTCGTAAGATGGCTTATAATACTCACCTAGACGGAGGGAGTATTCGATTTGATAGCGGGCGGTGCAGTTCCCGATACGCCTTCAATGCAGACGAGGGAGGGAGTAGCGGTTCCTGATATGTTGAACGGCCAATGCATCCTCCTTCAATTAATGCATGAGGGAAGTAATGGGAGGAGGTCCGGGAAAAGAGGCTGCACGATGTGAATGCAATGCTGTTTGCCCTCATTGCCCTCATATAAAGGCGCCCCTCCTCCATTCCAATGCATCTACCACATCATACACACCTAAGCACTTGGCTAAGCACCTACACTAAGCGCAGAAGAGCTTGCTCCAGACCCATGGCGGCGATGCGCGTGAGCGGCCAGCGGCTGCGCCAGATGGTCCACGACGTTGGCCTGCGGCATGGCACCGAGGATCGTCTCCAAACGGTGTTGGAGACCGGCTGGTGGATGGCCGCCGTCGATGCCAACTATGACTCTCAGTTGGACCAGATGATCGTTGCCACTAGCAACAAGTTCACCGTCCTCAAGAAGCTCGCGGATGACAACGCCGTACTCCTCTAGCCCGCGCGCCCGGGCTCCTCATTGCCTGCCAACCTAATCGGCCTCCATGGCCGGAACCTCTTTCAAGCACTGGTGGTCCTGCGACTGCCTGCCGATGCCACGAAGAATGTCCACCTAGAGGTCGCGCTCGCCGCGAGGCGCCTCGCCCTGCAAGAATTCGTCGACCTACACATCCACGCGTACGAGCAAATCGTGTACATAGGTATCTACAAGGCCAGTGAGGATGCTACGACGTTGGACTTCCTCAACCGGCTGGAAGCCTTGGATGCCTTTGTTGAGAAGCACCTCGACCTCGCCACAAAAGCCGTCGCTCGTTAGCTACCGGACGGTGGCCCGACGCACTAAGTTGAGGAGGAGGAGGTCGTACGTTCGTGGATCCATCTTTCTTCTTGCCTTCTGTAACCACCACTCGACTGCATCATCGTGGCCTTAATTCTTATTGTGCTGTTACATTCTCGTTCCAGTCAATACCGACATGTGCAATCCCTTTGCTTAATTATATGCATCACTGTAACTAGTACTCCATCCATCAATTTGTAAGTTGTGCTTACCTTTTCCATCAACTTCGTGCAACGCGCGGGCATCTTGCTAGAAACACTAGAATATGTCTATATAATCCGTATGTGATAGTCCATTTGAAATCTCAAAAAACACAAATATTTAGGTATGGAGGGATTAATATATTAGGAGTATATCTAAACAATAGTGATTTATTTCAAGTTTGTGAACAAATACTACTATTCTACTACTTTGGATCCGTCTCAACGCATGGGCACATTGCTAGTAAAAGGAAAAGGCCTGCCACATTCGTGTCACATCCCCACACGCCCGGGAATCAGGAGTACAACACGGCCCGTCCAGCACGACACATAGCTTAGGGAAGGCGTGTTGCCTAGCAGTGGCGGAGCTTGAAGCAAAACGTTGGGCATGCCAATCTAGCCAGGCTATAGAAATTACCCTTGCGTTGACGTTCCATGCCTCAAAACTGGATGTACAACTACGAAAATACTGCTAGGTTGGGCGGGCCAGGGCACGTGTTGGCCCTCACGTAGCTCTGCCCCTGTGCCTAGAATTTTCACTTTCATGTGGGACCGCCCGTTAAGCAAACTGACACCCCGCCCGCCGCGGGTTGGAAAACAGAAACAAGGGGAAGATCTAGCTGTAGCACGGAAGCCAAGAAATTTTGTGTCAGATGGGGCTCATTGATAGAGTAGGAGCATTCCGTATTAGTACCACTCCTACCAAGTTTGTACTCCTAATACTATTATATTACTAGTACTACCACTATACAACTAGTAGATACGTGCACGACACAACATCGTAGGAACAAAAAATGGGAAGATCTTGTTTTGGGTGATTTATCTTTTTTTCAATCAACGTAGTATGAATAATATGATGTGGGGGACACCCATGAAGCTTATGTGGCTTGGTTGCATGGCTATGGAAGGTTAGAGAAAAATAAATAGATAATGTGTTTAGAGTGCACTCCACTAAATAGATATAGTTTGGATCCATTGCAACGGACCAACACATCTATATCTATACCCCCTATATAGTGTGTGAAAACTTTGAAAGTTGGTCATTGGATGAAGCCAATCCGACGGTACAAAGATGGCAAATCCAAGCACTACTGGCCATTGGATATCATCCACCAGATTCTGCCACATGTATAATCTAGAAGACTCCATGGTTGAACTTAATTCATGACTAACTTTGCCACAACTAAGCTCGGGAAAGTTATTAATAAGTTCTTCAAAATGAGAGCCACAAGTTGGCAAGCCTAAGGGAATCTTGCCACATTTTTTGTGTGTATGTCATGTGGGGCCAGTGTGGCTTGCCTAAGGTGTGGCTTGAACCAAACACTCACCTAAGTTAATCAAACTTTCCTAACCTTACATTCCACCAAATTTTGCCACAAGTTGGCAAGCCTAAGGGAATCTTGCCACATTTTTTGTGTGTATGTCATGTGGGGCTAGTTTGACTTGCCTAAGGTGTGGCTTGAACCAAACACTCACCTAAGTTAATCAAACTTGCCTAACCTTACATCCCACCAATTTTTTTGCCACATGTTAGAATCCAGAAAACTCCACATGTAGAAGCATAATGCACAAACCACCAGAATCTCATGCGTGCAATGCACGTGTACCTTCCTACTAGTACTAGTACTAGTAAGAAACAAATTCCAGTTTTGGCACGAGCTTGTACTATGGGAGCACCACAAGGCCTGCCGCAGCAGTTACATTTTCCTCTCGGGGCCCAAGGGACCGAACTTCAGTGGCTTAGTGCCCGGCCTATGAGTCAGTGACATGTGGGCCTTAAATGCGGCTGGCCCACATGTCATTCTCATGGTGGTGGCGTGGTTCACGACTCACTCGTTCGAGATGAACAGGCTGGTGGTGGCATGGCTGTGGCGAGGGTACCACAGCTGGGCGTCGGGGCGTTACGAGGCGTAGATGGCCACACCGGCGGGTACTACCTATAGTACATAATTACTCCAGCTGAGGATTGATGCCTGGGACGAAATGTGTCACAGCCGCTGGATGAAAATTCGATGGTGTGGGAGTACGGATCGGAGCACAGCAGCGGAGCAGGCAAACCACGTCCAATCGGGTGTGTCTGTGGTAGAAAGTTGATGGTCGCCGCAGTTCAGCTAGCCCGCATGTCATGCACACAAAGGCAGAGGAGCGGTGGGGCCGAGAGGGATGAGGGGCACGAACAATCCTACCATTCTGTCACTGACATGTGGGACCCATAAGCGTGGGCCCCACCTATCAGCGAAGGAAAGGCAGGGCAAGGCAGTGATAGCCACATCAGAGGATCCATGTCCACGTCGGGGGACGTCGTGCCGTGGGTTGGAGCGGCGTTGTGGGAATCGCGTGTGGGTGTGGCAGTGGTAGAAACAAGAAACGTGATGGTCGTCATGGTTCAACTTCCATGGACAAGTTGTCATGTCTGCTGACACATGTATATCAAAACTAGAGTGTTTATATTTCAAGCACGTGAACAAGTATTATTCTACTAGTTTGGATCCATTGCAATGCACGGGCCAACACATTGGTAGTAGTAGTGTCCATCTCTATATCTAGAGGCCTTCCCTCGTTCATCCTTTTCTTCCACAAGATAAGCTACTCATACAAATGCATCTTGATTTTCCGTGGAACACACGAGGATGTTTCCTTGGGGGTCTCTCCAGCGTGGCGTGGTCGTAGTTGCAAGTTGACGCCCCTTGAGATGCCGACGTCGAGGGGCACTCGGATTTCCTCCGATGATCAGGTAAGATGAGTTTGATCACGTAGTAAATGCATTCTAAAGACTACTTCCGTGTCCATTTCCTAAGACTACGCCGAGTGGAGATTGGCTTGCATATGTACGGTAGGGTACCAACATCAATTTGCACAACATTTACAACGGTGACACCATTCCCATAGAACCTTTGTCCAACATTGGGATCAGCCATGCAACGGGCCACCGCATGAAATGGTACGATGGAACCACAGTGAGATTGAATAAAAGATAGCACGGACCTTGCACATGGCGGTCAAAGGTGGACCCTGTTGTCTGCGTCCGATTTGTTGCCGTACGAGTAGGAAGACGCTATGCTCCTTTCTAACCGAATCTTCGCGGTGACAAACCAGGGGACTTATTTTGTGTGGGACACATCCTACGATATACTCCCTCTCTCCCAGTTTATTTGTTTTGAATCTTTTCATTTTATAAGTTTCAAATTCAAATTTAGAGCTCCCCATCACATGTTGAGATTACAATGTCCATTAAATCGTTGCGTGCATGTATAGTAAAGAAATAAATCTTGAGTTTGGCACTAGTTTGTGCTGCTGGAGCACCACAAGCCCTGGCGTAGGGGTTACATTTCCCTCTCAGGGCCGTCGGGACTGAGCTTCAGCGCCTTACTACACCTACCTTTGAGTCAATAACATGTGGACCCGATAGGTGACTGGTCCACATGTAATGCTCCAAAGGCAGGGGGGAAGGGGGCCAAGAGGGGTGAGCCACAGGTCGGGGGACGTGTGGTTTCATGGATTCGAGCGGCGTCGTGGGAATCGCGGGTGGCTGTGGCAGAAACTTGATGCTCGCCGCATTTTAGGTGGCCCACATGTCATGCACACAAAGGCAGAGGGGTGGTGCGGCCGAGAGGGGTGAGGCGCACGTCGGGGGGCGTGGTGTCGTGGGTTGGAGAGGCGTTGTGGGAATCGCGAGATGAAACGTGATGGCCGCCATAGTTGAACTTCCATGGACAAGCTGCCATGTCTACGGACACATGCACTGTATACCGATCACTGGAAGGAGTAGGAGAGAAAGCTATATATGCGGATAAATAGTTCCTTATAGTCAATCGTACCCACGCTACTACTCTATTCCAAAGACATGCACACCATCGAAATAGTCCATCTATATCAATATACACCAAGAGGGAATAATTTTTTTACAAGAGAGGAAATAGTTCATCCATCCATAATGCCCTCCTGCTGGTGCTGCATTTTCTTCTTCTTCTTCTTCTTCTTCTTCTTCTTCTTCTTCTTCTTCTTCTTCTTCTTCTTCTTCTTCTTCTTCTTCTTCTTCTTCTTCTTCTTCTTCTTCTTCTTCTTCTTCTTCTTCTTGTTCTCATTCTCTGTGGGAGACGGCTTCGCAACAAGCTCTTTGGACCTTGCAGCTATCTCGAAACTCACACGGGCATTGAGGGCAGCATATTTTATCCGCTCGTATGTCAAGGGATAATTCTCCCATCCAGACAACCTTAATGCCACCGTCTCATCACCCTTCTGAAGATTTGTACCGAGCACAAAATTTTCTATGTCGAATAGGGATGGTGTCTGTTTAGCACAATCTTCTACAGGAATTTTGATTCTGGTTTGTAGGTCAGCGATGCTTTTCAAATCAAGGTTGTACGGCTCCAGCTTCTGTTTGTCCCCTTTGATGGCTGCACCACAGAAGTATACGTCCTCCCGAGACAAGAAATCGTGAAGCTCACCTGGTATGGAGGGCGAGTGTATGATGTGGTACACCAAAACATCATCTTCGAGGCATAGCTGAAGGACGGCGACACGCTAGATCTCCCAGGGGCACGCTCCGTGTACTCTGCATCGAGACCGATGACCCTCGTCTCTACCTTTTTGAGGGAGTTGGATACATTGTTGATCCACTTCCGAACAACCCTTGGGTGGACGGTGACGGTGGCAACTATGCGCATCGAGCCTTCGACGAGGACATGTTGGACGCTAAAAACCTGCATCTCGATCTCTTTCGCCATTTGGAACCGCTGGAACGGAGGGCTATGGTTTGGAGAATTAGGATTAGATGGCTAGTCTAACTGAAGTAGTAGATGATTATTTAAATACGTTAAAACAATGTGAATGCAGTGGGGTTTGGATGCAAATGAAGACGAAGGGGAGGTGAAGAAGCCGAGGTGAATCGGTTCCAGATGGAGAAGTAAAAGGGAGAAGTGGCGTGCATGCAGTTAATTAGACGACTAGGTAGACTAAACGAAAAGGCTATGCGGGTAGACTGAGGAGTCGTACTTGTTCGTGTATGTGCCCATCCTTCCTGATAGGTGGGACCTATGCAAACAGATAGAAAAATGTGTCGTAGCTTTTTTTTGAGCCCGTGAGTGGGAGACACAAAATTCTCTGGTTAAGGAATACTCCCTCCGTTTAGGTCAGTATAAGTCACCTTGTGAAAATCAGGTTTTCCCAAAACCTTTAGGCGTGGAGCATTAACTTCCTGCTCGATCCCATCCCAGCCTTGTTAGCCAGCGTTCTCTTCCTCTACTACTGCATTCTAACTTTCCATTTTTCCTCTTCTCAAGTGTGGAACGATCTGCATGCCGTCCTTGATGCACCAGAACGACCACTGCATGCATCGCGGTAGGGCATTGATTGGGCATGCACGAGAATTTGGTTCTGCTCGCAATATGGATGATACCTGAACGATGAAGTGAACAGGCATGCTAGCACGGGAGACCTATTTCCGCTATACAATACTGGAGTACTCATGTTGCTACTACTACTAGTAGTAGTAGTACAACTGTGCTATACTTGATGGTCAAAATACTATTCATCTGGTCCTCACAGTGAAGTGACAACACCCTGCGCCTGACACTAGTCCAGGCGAGGCGGCGTGTTCGGGTTACCAAAGTCAGCCTCACCCTGTGCACTGTGCAGTCTGTCACCGCCGTTGTACATCACATTGGCGCCTCGCCTCGTCTCCCTCTCCACTCCCATAGCACCACTCCATCTCCATCTCCTCCTATGTCTTTGTCTCCGTCTCCATCTCACTGTGCCCCCGTGTACCGTCGCCTCACTCGCCTCCCCCAGTACCACTATTCCCTCGCTAGCCGCTCCGGCACCGACATCCTTCTCCCCTGTAAATCAAGCCCCCTTCCAAACTCCACCATGGCCGAACGTGAACCGCGCAGCATCAATATGAGCCGCGATTGGAGCAATCTCCCTAGTGACATCCTCGACCTCTATTGTTCGTGTATGGATATGTTGACCGCCCTGCGGCTGGCTGGATGCTCGAGGGACATGCACACGGCAATCGTCGAAGCGAGGCCTAAGCTTTTCAAGACACCCTGCTTGCTGCTATCTGGTCTTGCGAGATTGGCTCACCATGATATGGAGGCGTGCATGATGCCCCTCGACTTCAATCCGATCTCCATTAGCCGAAACTTCTTTGCAGGTATGTAGTGTGTCGCCATACATCATTTCCCTCGACATCGATCCGATCACCATCGCTCGAAACTTCTTGGTAGGTATGTACTAGGTCGGCATGAACTCCCACTGGATGGCTGCCTTCAGATAAGATGGTAAAAAGTTGGTGCTCGTGAACTTCCAAACCTCCCATGAGATTATCCTTCTTCCGTTGGATTATATAGAGTATTACCATCGCGGTCCAAGTGATCTAAATTACTACGTCAGTTGGACGGACCTTGTTTTGTAGAATATTGTAATCTGCCAAGTACCCACACGACATGCGGATTACGCAGACTTCAAGCTAATTGCCTTGTTCGACCACGGACTCGCCTATCTTTACGCTGGTGCCTTTTTTAGCTGGAGACAACTCGGCTCGCAGTGGATCATCGTCAAAGCTGATACACACTTTTGTGATGCTATTGAACACAATGGAATCATCTACGCGATCAACAAAGCAGATGGAACCACGTATTGCTGGGACGGCGTGTGTAAGTTGTTTCCATCTCATGTTAATGATGACGCCATGACACTGTTTGAACTTTTTTTGATGATTGGCGTATCCCTGTTTGAGCAGAATTTGAGTAGAACTATGGCAATATATTAGAGACGCCGTAAATCAGCTATATTTGGAATGAGTTAATTCATGCGATTGTGACCATGTCATTACAACCAATTTGTACCCTAAATAATCAAATGGTTAGGAATATATCAATATTATCCTTATTTTACAGTAATCTATATACTACTACTAAATATGAGTGTGTATCAATGGCCATGTTTGTTTCCTCATTTTCATGATGTAGAAACATGCACCACACTGTTGGTTTCATCTAACCATACATGAGGGAAGTAAATGTGCATATGGAGAACTCTATATTTGGAAGTAGTGAAATCCTGCAATGCTTACCATGTGTGCATACCTATATTCGCCCTTCAGCAATCAATGACTAGAATAATATCCTCACAAATTTTTTGCCCACAGAACACGAGTATATAACAATGCATGGTCTATTAGTTACCTTGAAGAATTTGTTTGTGAGGACACAACATGGTTACATAACATGCATGCCATGGTAGTTTCCTGTGAAGAATCGATTGCGAGATAACATGAGTATAACCATGCATGGCACTTCTATATTTTCGAACCCAGTATACATTTCCCTGTATTTTCCTCCCAGTTCCAACAGGGACATACCAATGCTGTTTCTTGCATTATCCTACTCATACTCTGAACAATGCTGATCTTACATTAACAATGCCTGTCCTTTTTGATATGATGAAGTGTCCCTACAGTTACTGCCCTTTGTAATTACACGACCTTTGCCAAAAACAGGGAAGCACAACTGGTTCCTCGCTCGATCAGACGACGGCAAAAGACTGATAATCATTCGGACACATGAGCCGGAAAAGTTATATTGCAAAAACCACACTGTATACAAGCACCGTGTAATACGTGAGTATCCGGACAGTGGTTGTTATGTCTATGAGCAGGATACCAGCTTGTTGGGGCCTTTAGGATTTTTTAGTTGGAGGCGGGTAAACAGCCTTGGTTCACACTCTCTGTTTCTTGGACTCAATTATCCGATTAACCAGGAGATCACCGTTGGCAAGGACCTTGATGGCAGAGAGGCTCTGTTTGCTATGGAAAACTTTATCTACACGGCGAGCCCTAGGAGTACGGGAGCATACTCCCCTGATTGTCAACGATACAGCCTGCAGCCAAAAGAAGGTGAGAATGACAAAGGCATCCAGATTAACTTTGATCCTTGGATGTCTCAATTACGATAGGCAGTGATGTGGTTCAAGCCTTCAGGTTGATAGGTAATTGGGATGTTGCATCGAAAGGGTGGAGTACTGGTGTCTCCGGATCACTGGTCGCTGAAGAGGGGCTACAAATTATGATGGTGTTGGATCATATCTTCGAAAGACTTTGTTGTCTTTGTTGCTGGTTCTGGATGGGTAGTTCTTTCTTTTGTTATGCATATTCCTTGTCATTTGGTCATCCTCGTCTATGTTAGTCTTTCTATGTAATAGTTGCTTCTGTTTAGAATGTCATTCTCATCTGTATCACGAGAGTCTGAGCACTGCAGATGGGTACGTTTTGGTGGTGTAGCAAGACTTCTTATGAACTATCATGTCTTGCTGTTTATGTCAGTAGTAGTCACTAGTCAGTGTTTGAATGTTGTATATATCGTTGTTTCGAACTATTTATTATCTCCAACTACTGGTGGGCTAAATGAGGGCATCACCATTCTCCAGTGTTCAAAGTATATCTCCTTTTCTCAAGTTATATAATTTGAGCTCACTGTCTTTTCGATGATGTACACTTGTTTGGGCCAGTGAGGTGTCGTTGAATATGGGCCGAGTAGTAACGCAATGCCAAACATGTCAATTATGACTCTCGGGCCGGGCTCTCAAAAGATCCTGAAAAAAAAGGCCGGGCTCTCCAAAAAAGAAAGAATAAGGACTCTTAGGCCGACATGTGGGCGCCACCGGTATTTTCGTGTGCTTGCGCGCCGAGAGCATATTGGCGCGTGCTCGAAATTCATGCTACCTTTTCATTCCCATTCTCCCGCCCCTCCCCCACCTCTGGAATCTCGATTCCTACTCCAGTTCCCCCAAATCCCCCTCTTGTACTCCCTGTACTCAAGCGCACTATCATGTCGCCGGTCAACGCGGATCTCCGAGCTAGAGATCCTGAGGTCCGTCCTGCCTTCGGTCACTGCATGCTATCGCTCAACAGTGGCATGGCGGCGCTTGACGACCAGTGTGCCGGCAAAGTGCTGATGGTAACCATCAACGTCGACCGGCCTCCCGTCTCACCGAACGACCTTGTCAAAGCTCTTGGCATTGTGCACGGGATCCAAATAATTGACTTGCTCGTCGAAGTCTGTCCGCCACCGGCTAATTTCTTCGTCAGGTTCCGAACAACTTTCGACTGCAGTCGTGTGTTCGAATCTTCCCGACGTTTGTTCTGCGATGGCGCGCTGGTGAGCTTTGATCGGTGGCACCCAGGATGGGGCTCGGTGCCCTCTGAGCTTGAGTTTTTAACAAAGCTTACCTTCCACGGCATGCCTCGATGTGCTTGGAACAGCGAGTCCATGGACGAGCCTATCAACGACCTTGGAGGTGAGCTCGTAAGTATGTTTGTTCCTCCAGACAGCTGGGCTCTGACGGTTATGGCATGGATGAAGAAGCCGTCCACCATACCGAAGGTGATTGGTGTTGAGATACCGGTGCAGGAACCGGGGTTGTACTATTTGTCGCCACCAAGGCCGCCGCAGACCACGTTAGGGATGTACATGTATCGAGTGTTCGTGCATGTCGAAGAAGTGGTCAATCCATCAATCGAAGTTCTGCCGCCCCCGCTGGTGCCAGGGTCCGTCGACGACGTCCATTACAGGAGTCAACGTCAGACTTTCCTCGTGTTGCTCGGAATGATGGATGGCACAGGGCCTACTCCATCGGGCGGCGGAGGCCACTGCTTCTTTGGGTGAAGAGGCAGGGCTGGCTGCTTGGATGTGCTCTAATTTGAGGTAACAACTGAATCTTGTCAGATAGTACTAGTTAAATCTGAGCTATGGGTCTGAAGCACGGATATGCTAGTACATTTGAGTGTGACCTGTTCTAATTTTGTACCTGAACTTTTTTTAGAAAGGGTTGTACGTCAACTTAATGTGCTAGCAGAACTTATTGTGTTGTCTGTCTGTTTTCTTTGCACAACATTCAAGATATTTCCCCGCCATTTATAAAGACGATGAACTGTTATGTACGACTTCGTTGGTTTCAACATAGCCCTTCCCGTAGCGATCCACTGCTTCCATCCTGATTGAGCCGCTGCGTGAAATTTTTGTATGCAAGTTCAGTGTGCTATGATGTTCTATATGATTGTGTCAACTATGTAAGTTTTTACTGAGCATCAGCAATGCATATGGCTGAAAGATGTATTTACGAACATCGACCGATGGGTCTCTCTCTCTCTCTCACACACACACACACACACACACACACACACACATGCACACACACATGCACACGCACAAGTGGGACCCATTGAATTATTTATTTGCTCGTGACAACTTTTAATTAGGTTCCACTGTAATCTAACTTTTTTCTTAAGTTATTAATTGAGCTCAGTGACTTCAAAAAGTTGTACAGAAGCCTTGTTTGGGCCTTTCCGGCGTCCCTGAATGTGGGCTGAGTAAGCATGTTAGGTTGTACTATACTACACATGCCTTTTTTTCAACATCAGCAATGCAACTGGGCCGGCAGTTGTACACAATATCCGGGTCAACTTGTTATCCGCCCCGCTGGGCTGCAAAGTTTCCTAGGAGGTATGCATTAGGCTTAACAAGAAAATGGACTTTAAGAAATAATAAATGGGATGTAATTATAATAATTGGGCAATTACTATGCACCAAACACGTAATTAGTTTGAAAAATATATTATTTTTGGAATTTAGAAATTTTAATTTCATTACTTGTTGCGCGTGCAATATTTCGTTGGATTTTATTGTGATACAACTTTATTTTGAAATTATATTTAACCTGGCTAGAAATTTCGGATAAAAATATTTCTGATCCCATCAAAATGTGGGATTTTTTTTGAATTCTGTTTTGAGCGGTTGTTTGAAATTATTAATCATTGTCCTACCTAGAAGTTGGGCTGTACTTTTAACAAACCCGTAAATGGGCTGTAGTAAATTCCATTAGAATTGAAAAATGGGTTGTACATTCTTACAAATCGCAAATGGGCTATATGTTCTCTGCCAAATCCGAGCTATGGGCCTACTAAGTTGACGCGTACCAAGGGTTTTGTCAAGTTAGTCAATATAAACGATTCTAGCTGCAGTGATCGTACGATGTCCATCCAACGGCCATAGTGCTTCTTTAACCTCTGGTCTTCTTGCTCCAGCCGCCCAAAGCAGCGCCGGTCATGTCGCGTGCTCCTGCCTCCCGTGGCCGGCTGTGATGCCGCGGAGGCCTCACCGCCCCGTACTACTCCTACCGCTGGCCAGGCCATCCCTCTACTCACCCACACCCCCTGTTATTCTGCGGGGACGGCAGCCGAACCAGTAAACCCTCGTACTCCTCTCCGCGCGGGCTACCACTGCTACGCCTTCCCCGACTCCGCGTCGTCCCCTTCCTAGGCCTCGCCGTCGTCCAGACCACCGCCCTGGTGCTCTCGGCGTGGCGTGGTCAACATGGTCAACGACCCACTTCCATCAGAAGAGTACTATACGTGGAGAGGCTGACAGCTGGGTCCAGGCGGCCGCAAGGAAGTGCCTCCTTATTACGCGCAAAATAATTATTCCTCCACTTGACAGTAGGGAACCACCGGACGGGCCACCTTATTTCGTGAAAAAAATGTTTCCCCCCTGACTGCTGGGACCCACTGGATGGGCCAGCATATTTCGTGAAAAAAACATTCCCCGCGCTGTCAGCTCGGACCCACCGGAAGTGCCTCCTTATTACGCACAAAAAAAAAGAATACTCCCCCTGCTAGCTGGGACTCACCATGGTGGGAGGCTGACTTGTGGGCATACTAAGTTGACTGGGACGGGGGCCTTTGTGAACTTTAGTCAATATGAACGATTCTAGCTCCAGTGACCGTACGATGGCCATCCAACAGCCATAATGCTTCTTCAACCTCTGCTGTTCTTGCTCCAGCCACCCAAAGCAGTGCTGGTCGTGCCGCATGCTCCTGCCTCCCGTGGCCGGCTCTGTTGCCGCGGAGGCCTCACCGCCCCCTACTATTCCCACCGCTGGCCAGGCCCTGCGGCGCCGGCAGCCTCACACCGCGGCCGAACCAGTGAACCCACGTACTCCTTTCTGCGCGGGCTTCCACTGCCGCGTCTTCCCCGGCTCCCCATCATCCCCTTCCTAGGCCTCGCCATCGTCCACCACTGTAGTGCTCTCGGCGCGGCATGGTCAATGTGGTCAACGACCGACTTCCATCAGAAGAGTACTGTACGTGGAGAGGCTGACAGTTGGGTCCACGGCAGCCGCAAGGAAGTGCCTCCTTATTACGCGGAAAATAATTATTCCTCCACCTGACAACAGGGACCCACCGGACGGTCACCAGTATTTCGTGAAAAAAACGTTTCCCCCTGACTGCTGGGACCCACAGAACAGGCTACCATATTTCGCAAA
>NC_041383.1:186671808-186695261 GCF_002162155.2 Triticum dicoccoides | reverse complement strand
GAAAGTGCCTCCTTATTACGCACAAAAAAATGAATACCCCCCTGCTAGCTGGGACCAACCTTGGTGGGAGGCTGAGTTGTGTGCCTACTAAGTTGATTGGGACGGAGGCCTTTGTCAACTTTAGTCAATATATGAACGATTCTAGCTCCAGTGACCGTATGATGTCCATCCAACGGCCGTAGTGCTTCTTCAACCTCTGGTGTTCTTGCTCCAGCCGCCCAAAGCAGTGCCGGTCGTGTTGCCTGCTCCTGCCGCCCGTGGCCGGCTGTGATGCCGCGGAGGCCTCACCGCCACCTACTACTCCCACCGCTGGCCAGGCCATCCCTCTACGCACCCACACCCCCTGTTATTCTGCGCCGACGGCAGCCTCACACCGCAGCCAAACGAGTGAACCCTCATACTCCTCTACACGTGGGCATCCACTGCCGCGTCTTCCCCGGCTCCGCGTCGTCCCCTTCCTAGGCCTCGCCGTTGTCCACCGCCCTGGTGCTCTCGGCGCGACATGGTCAGCGTGGTCAAGGAATGGCTTCCATCGGACGTGGACTGTACATGGAGAGGCTGATAGCTGGGTCCACGACCGCAGCAAGGAAGTGCCTCCTTATTACGCGCAAAACAATTATTCCTCCACCTGACAACGGGGACCCGCCGGACGGGCCACCGTATTTAGCAAAAAAACGTTTCCCCCTGTCTGCTGGGAGCCACCAATTACATCTTCGCACGCAAGGAAGTGCGTTCGAAAAAACGATTCGCCCCCCTGACTGCTGGGACCCACCAGCTACATCATCGCACGTAACGAAGTGCGTGATAGTCGGGACCCACTTGGTCGAAGTGTACATAACGTTGTCATTCTGGTCGCGAACGTGTACGTACATATATACTGGTGGATGTAGAGGCGCGCACGTGTCATAGTAGAGGCGCGCACGTAGCATGTACATGTACGTACAACGGCGATGGTGCAAGAAAGAAAATACAGCCACGTACGTACATACGGGCAGGGTCTCTAATGCCTATCGCGCATACGTACATGGCTGGGTCAGAACGGAGAAATAGCATCGTCGTCGTGTTCATGGGGAGCCAATCGGCTGAGTCGGAGCAGAATGCGTGGTCGTGTTCATCGGGAGGGCTTGGACGGAACAGACGATGGAAACGAGGCCTGGCGTACTGCACAACGGAGGAAACGGCCTTGTGTTCGACCGGCCACATTCGAAATGGGGTCTTGTTGATCGGGAGGGGCCTGGCGTACCGCAAAATGGAGGAAACGGACCTCCTACGGTCGAAACGGGGGTCCTGTTGATCAGGAGGGGTGTGGCATACCGCAAAGCGGACAAAACGGACTTGTGTTGGAGCGCTACGGTCGAAATGGGGGGGGGGAGGGGTGTGGCGTACCGCAAAACGGGACTCCACGGGATACTGTTCATCTCCACCGTCGACCTCCTCCAGCCTCCATGGGCTACCGTCGACCTCCTCCAGCCTCCACGGGCTCCTGTTCATCCAGCCTCCACCGCGCGCTACTCCACCGGCTACTGTTCAACCACCCCTCCACGGGCACCCCTCAACCGTCTACTGTTCATCCAGCCCTCCACACCAACGGGTCCTGTTCAACCACCCCTCCACGGCCACCCCTCCATCGTCTACTGTTCATCCAGCCCACACCATGGGTTCCTGTTCATCCAGAGGCAACGCCATCGCTCACTGTTCATCCAAACCCCCCGCAACGCTCACTGTTCATCCAATCGATTGGCTTCAGTTAGCAGAAGTAGCGAAGGAATCGCTCCATCGGGTTCAGTTAACAGCCATTGATCGATCGCTCGGGTTCAGTAACGCGTAGCCTGCAGTGCAATCACTCGGGTTCAGTTAGAGCCCAATGCCTCGCTCGGCTTCAGTTAGAGCCAACGCCTCGCACACACGCGCGTACGTACCAGAGAAACGCGCATCGCTTCGCCCCCGACCTCCCACCGTAACCGGCAACTCCCCGAAATTTTCCTCCCCATCGCTTCTACCATGGTTTTTTCCGTCATGGACGGCCCAAAGAATGTCACGCAGCTGCGTCGCCGGCCCGCCCAGGACGAAAAGCCCATTTTCTATCATTATTTTTTGTCATAGAAGTAGGAGCCCACCACATCAATGATGATACCGGGTTTTGTCACAATTATCGTCATAGAAGTGTCATATGTATGACAGAAAATTTTTTCGTTCGGCCCAAAATGTCATGGATGTGTCTTTTTTTTGTAGTGTATGAATTCTGATATGTCACATGTTATTGATGATGCCACTTATGCTATAAATGATGAAACTACTTCTGTGCGTGATACTACTTTGCCATTAGGTGAATTTCTTGACGAACAACTTGCTAGAGTTAGGGGGAATGAAATTACTGAAGATCCTTTTACTGATGATAGTGATGATGATGGTTCTCCCAATGATTATGTATTGCCTATTGTTCCTAAGGGTTATGTTATGAATGAAGAAGCTGCTAGGGAAATCTTTGCTTGCAATGATAGATATGATCTTAAGAAATTATTAGCTAAGTGGAAGCAGCAGTCTCTTAATGCTAGAATAAAACCCGATCCTGGTTTTGCTACTTCACCTATCTGTGTTACTGATAAGGATTATGAATTCTCTGTTGATCCTGAAATTATTACTTTAGTTGAATCTGATCCTTTTTATGGCCTTGAATCTGAAACTGTTGTGGCACATCTTACCAAGTTAAATGATATAGCTAGCATGTTTACTAATGATGAGAAGTCTTGCTATTTTTATATCCTTAAGATATTTCCGTTCTCATTATTGGGTGATGCTAAGACTTGGTATAATTCTCTTGCTCCTGGTTGTGTGTGTAGTCCCCAGGATATGATTTATTACTTCTCTGCTAAATTTTTCCCTGCTCATAAGAAACAAGCTGCCTTACGGGAAATATATAATTTTGTGCAAATCAAAGAAGAGAGTCTCCCACAACCTTGGGGGAGGCTTCTACGGTTACTTAATGCTTTTCCTGATCATACTCTTAAGAAAAATGAAATACTTGATATCTTTTATAATGGACTAACCGATGCTTCCAAGGACAACTTGGATAGTTGTGCTGGTTGTGTTTTCAGGGAAAGAATAGTCGACGAAGCTGAAATATTATTGAATCATATGTTGACTAATGAAAATAATTGGACTCTTCCTGAGTCAATTCCTGAAGTAATTCTTGAACCAATTGAGCCAACTCCTGAGCCTATTCCTAAACCCACTCCGAAGAAGAGAGGTGTTTTATTTCTTAGTCCTGAAGATATGCAAGAGGCAAAGAAATCAATGAAAGAAAAAGGTATAGAAGCTGAAGATGTTAAGAATTTACCTCCTATTGAAGAAATACATGGTCTTAATATACCGCCTGAAGAACCACATTGTCTTGATAACCCGACACAGGTAGTAAAGGTAAATTCTCTCTATAGATATGATAAAGTTGAAATTGCCTCTACTAAATTTCATAGCCCATGCTTTGATGAATTTGATGACTTTATGGCTAGACAATAAAGTTTTAATGCTTATGTTGGTAGAGAGTTAAAGAATAATGCTTTCAAGATAGGACGCGTAAGTGATAATCTGGCTAGAGTTAAAGATGAACTTCATCTCGTTAGCAAATATGCTTCTATGGTTGCTACTCAAGCTGAGCAAGTACTTAAAGCTCAAAATGATTTGCTTGAGGAATTAAATAATAAAAATGACTTTGCTATTAGAGTGGCTACTAGAACTGGTAGAATGACTCAGGAACCTTTGTATCCTGAAGGCCACCCTAAGAGAATCAAACAAGATTCTCAGAGAAATAATTTAGAGGCACCTAGTTCTTCTAAAAAGAAGAAAAAGAAAAATGATAGGACTTTGCATGCTTCTAGTGAACCTACTGTAGACACACCTGAGAATCCCAATGATATTTCTATTTCTGATGCTGAAACTCAATCAGGTGATGAACATGAACCTAGTGACAATGTTAATGATAATGTTCATGTTGATGCTCAACCTAGCAAAAACAATGATGTAGAGATTGAACCTGCTGTTGATCTTGATAACCCACAATCAAAGAATCAACGTTATGATAAGAGAGATTTTGTTGCTAGGAAGCACGGTAAAGACAGAGAACCATGGGTTCAGAAACCCATGCCCTCTCCTCCTAAACCATCCAAGTCAATGGATGATGAGGATTTTGAGCGCTTTGCTGAAATGATTAGACCTATCTTCTTACGTATGCGCTTAACTGATATGATGAAAGTAAATCCTTATGCTAAGTATATGAAGGATATCATTACAAATAAAAGAAAGATACCAGAAGATGAAATTTCCACCATGCTTGCTAATTACACTTTTAAGGGTAGAGTACCAAAGAAACTTGGAGATCCGGGTGTGCCAACTATACCTTGTTCCATTAAAAGAAATTACGTTAGAACTGCTTTATGTGATCTTGGAGCCGGTGTTAGTGTTATGCCTCTTTCTTTATATCATAGACTTGAATTCAATAAGTTGACACCTACTGAAATATCTTTTCAAATGGCTGAGAAATCAACTGCTATACCTGTCGGTATTTGTGAGGATGTGCCTGTTGTGGTTGCAAATGTCACTATCTTAACGGACTTTGTTATTCTTGATATTCCCGAGGACGATAGTATGTCTATTATCCTTGGTAGACCTTTTCTTAATACTGCAGGGGCTGTTATTGATTGCAACAAAGGCAATGTCACTTTTCATGTTAATGGTAATGAGCATATGGTACACTTTCCGAGGAAACAATCTCAAGTTCATAGCATCAATTCTATTGGACAAGTTCCAACTATTATTGTTGGAGGTTTTGAATTTCCTCTCCCTACTGTCAAGAAAAAGTATGATATTCTTATTGTTGGGGATTTTCATATCCCCGCTGAGGTAACTTAGTGCTATTCAAAATTTCTCCAGTTCCGTGTTATTCAGAATGAGTTTGTTAACAAGACTTGATCAACCTTGTTAGTGGATTCATTTTGATGATCACGAGATGGATGAAACTAGAAGGCACAACCTTCTGTACCCTCTTTTTACTTTCTGTTATTTAGAATAAATAAAGCAAAAATTGTATTATCCGTCTGTTTTCTGAATTATCCGTGCATTAAAAAAATAGTCCGAAAATAAAAGTGCTCCAAATGCCCTGCAAATTTAGTATGATTTTTTCTGGAATATTTGAGGATTTTAGGCACTAAAAACACTTCAGGAGGGGCAAGCACCAAGCCACGAGAGTGGAGGGCGCCCCCCCCCTATAGGGCGCGCCCCACTGTCTCGTGGGCCCTTGGTGCCCCCCTCCACTTATGCCAGCACCCACACACTTCATCTTCTACCCAAAAAAATCCCCATCCAACTCAAGCACGAGTTCTAGCTCGTTTTGCTGCGATTTTCGATCTCTTAGCTCAAAGCTCCATTCACAAAACTGCTTTGGGAGATTGTTGCTTGGTATGTGACTCCTCCATTGGTCCAATTAGTTTTCGTTCTAGTGCTTTATTCATTGCAAATTTTTGCTACATAGGTGACCATGTTCTTGAGCTTGCATGTTAAATTTTTGAGGTCCCAAGCAATTCCAATGCATGATATAGGCTCTAGGCACTTGTAGGAGTAGTTTCTATCAATATTGTTTAGTTTTATTCACTTTTATTTTGAAGTTATTAAAATTTCAGAAATTTTCAGAAAAAGAATTATGCTTAGAAGAATGTACCAAGGTGGTTCTTCGGCAAAGAAAGGGCCAAGGATTGCTATACGTGAGCAAGACGTTGAATTGCCGAGGGACGCAAATGTACGGGCTTGTGAGTGGCCATCCGATGATTTTATGGTCGTAGCAGGCTTCAAGGAGGAATTTGACGCGTATGTGCGTAATGCCGAGCTGGAGGACTTCTTACAAAGATAAGTGTCCTCAGTACTATCAATTGACTGATTCCTTTGTGCGGAGGTTCCAATATATCTGTGCGCGTAATTCTCCTAGTGTCATGTTTGATATTTATGATACATCTTATATCATGGATTTAGAGGATTTCACAACTGCTTGCAAACTCCCGCAGTGGGGTAATATTAATGATCCTCGCAAATCTGAATTTAGAGATTTTCTTGCTAGTATTAGTATGGGAGAATCTAGGGACATAGCACAAGCTACCATAGGGAGCATTCATTTTCCTGCTATACATTATTTTGCTCTCTTTATTGGTAGATGCATTAACGGTAAAGATGAAGCATGTCACATGCGTGTACTTGATCTGTGTGTCCTCAAGAGTGCTGTTTCAGGTTATAAAGGTTAAAACTTGGGGGCAATAGTTGCACGTAGGTTGCAGGATAATAGTAGAAAGGGAGATGTATTTGGAGGAATTTATGCAACCCGTGTGGCTAATTTTCTTAATATAGCCCCACGAGAGGGGGATATGATTTTACCTCCTGTTTATTTGGATAAAGAAGCTATGTTCAATCATCATTTTCTAGAGAGGAATGAACAATTCCTCCATTATCGACTAATCTATGACAGACGCAACGTCGTCCCTGTTACTCTTCCTGCTCCTTACCTTTTTGATTATCAGGCAAAAGGAAGATATGTTGTCACCAGGGAGGAAGCAGTTGAATACGAGAGGGGAGTGGAGGCAGCTCGCCAACATGCTGCAGCTCAGGAGGCGGTTGCCGCTGCATCTCAGTACAACCCCGGTTTTACTTATGGATATCAGCCAGGCGATCCCTGGTATTAGACCAACTTAGGCCAAAAGCCTAAGCTTGGGGGAGTACATATTTCTCACCAACTTACATTCATGTTCACACACTAGTCGTCGGTGCTCATACTTTTTCATTGTATTATCCATGCTAGTTTAAATTTCTTTTTCTCATTTTCTTGTGTGTTTCATAAACCTTAAGAAAAACCAAAAAAATTAGATAGTTTAATTTCCATGCTTGTAGTAGAAATTAAAATGAAAACCCAAAAAGATTTCTAGTTCTTCTTCTTACTTGTTGGGAGCTTTCCCGTGTAAATAGTTTTATTTTCTTTTCTTTTCTTTGGGGGCCATGAAAATGCTTAGTGGCTCTTATATGCATGATTGTTTATTTAACTTAGAGCCCATATTACCCTATCTTCTCTCTTGAATTGAATGCTTGTAGATTCCAGCTTAGTCCAATGCACGTGCACTCTTATTATTATACACATCGTTCGGTCGTGCAAGTGAAACGCAATAATGACGATATATGATGGACTTATTGGGATGAGAAAAGCTGGTATGAACCCGACCTCTTTTTTTTTGTAAATATGATGAGTTCATTGTTTCTGAGTAAGCTATTATGAAGTAAACGTATTTGCAATCACATTTAGATATTATAGTTGCTTGTGCCATGCTTGATTAGCTATGAGTTATAATGGTTTACCTTGCGTGCCAACATGCTATTAGAATGATGGGACATTTACATCTCTGCCCCTAACTCGAACCCACTACTCAGTTTTGCCCCTAGTTTTCGGGTATGCTCCGTTTTGCCCCTCTACTGTCAGTGCCACTTATAGAAATGCCCCTCCGCTCCGTTTCCGTCCAGTCAAGGCTGTTTGACCGCTAACTTGCCGTCAGTTTGACATATTTGCCCTTCTTTCTTACATGTGGCCCCTCTCTTACCTCTTTGCTTCACTCTCTCTCTGTTCTCTTTCTCTCGCTCGACCCTAACCCTAGCTCTGTCTTCCCCAAATTGCCCCCTCACCTGAACCCTAGCGGCTTCGATCCCCACCATGGAAAACTCCAGATCAATGGCGGGCACGATGGAGATTCGGTCGACCTGACTCTTTATGCGAGCTGTGCTGCGATTCGGAGCCAACCGCTGCGGATGGAGGTCGACGGTGGTTGCGACGTCGGCGGCGGCCATGAAGGGAGCACAAATCCGAAGGGGTAAGTGCAGTACTTTCAGATCTGAAGCCTTCTATACGTATTGTAGTTCATTTTGATTCGTAGTGTTCATCTGCGTTCATAGTGCTCATTTGGTTCGATTTTTTTTTTCTGTTTTTCATTGTCATTCGTAGGGTGGACTATATATGTTTGGATTGTAGAATGGAAACAACTCTTCTAGTTCCTGCTGGTACAAAAGCAGGGAACATAGGATTTTGATTTCCTTTGGTAGTGGAGAGCACACTGAAGTTTGTGCAGTTTAGATCTCATATCTATGCTAAATACCCGTGGGTAATACATGATGCAGTTGAATTCAGGTACTGGGATATTGATAGTTCAGTTTGGGTCCCAGTCCAATGTGATGCTGAGTTAGAAAAGATGTTTAGAAATCATGCTCATTTCCCAGTCAAATTGGAAATCAATGTCATACAAAGAAAAAGAGGATTGACAGACAGCAGTGGCAGAAAATCACAATCTACTAGTTCTAGAGGTAGGAGCAGAATATCCAGGGGGAGAAAAACAAGTGTTAGCAGTCAGAAGAGAGCTTCAGATGCAGGAGAGAGCTCTATGCAGGTTCCAGGAACACCATCAGAGCAAGTTCCTGTTTATGCAGGTCCTACTCAGAGCAGAGATTCTGTTGATCCAAATATTGAGGAGATGCAAGTGATGAAGATGCTGCAAATGCAAATGCAACTGCTGGAGATGATGTAAGTGAAAAAATGGTAGGTGCTGGAGATGCTGCTAATGCAAATGCAACTTCTACAGATGCAACAACAGTCAGTAGTGCAGTCAGGTACTTTTTTGGTTTATTTTTGAAGTTATTTCCTAAATTCTTCAATGTTTGCTAACTGGCCTCTCCCATTTATTTGTGACTTTGCAGCCCAAGAAATAACTACAAAAGACCAGCTGAGAGGGGACAATCACCACATAAGAAGAAGTTCAAAATTGCAGAAGAGGACATTATAGGTTCTGTCACTGGAAGCAATAATCCTACCAGTTCTTCTACTCCAAACAAGGCTGTGAGCAAAACTGTGAGCACCAGGAGGAGTTCTAGGCTCTCTTCAAACCCAGTTTGCAATACTAGGAGCAAGAAGAACAAGTAGATGTGGTAGTACTTGTAATGCTGTGAAAATTTGTTGTGGGTGTACTAGATTTGAAGTTTGTTGTGGCACAATGCTGTGAACTCTTTTATGTCTCAGTGTGATCATGTCCTATGTTTAGGCCAATTCCAAGTGTGCCCATTTAACTGTCATTTTTGTCACATTACTACTGCACTGTCACATTACTACATTGCTACAAAATGGAACACAATATACTCAAAATAGCAAACTCATTTCCAGTTAAAACTTGTCACATTACACCAGATGAAACTCATTTCCAATGTGCTTTGGAACAAATACAACTAATTAAGATAGCTCACACAACAATACATTACATTTCATTACATACCATAATCCAGCTAGTATGGATTTTTAAACCACTCAGAAAAAACTGATGCCAAAATGCTAATGCAAATTACTATGAGAAATCCCCATGTTTGCATAAGTTCATTTCTCTTCTTGATCTTCAACTTGAGTTTCTTGTTCTTCTCTATTAAGTACATCAACCTCCTCTCCAAATGATGGGACTTTAGCCAGCTTTTCTCCAATCCAGCATGAAGTTCCTCAAATGCACGAGCAACACAATCTGTGGGAGGGGGATCAATCCAAACTACCCAGTCGCATTCATCAGGGAGCTACAGAATTAATCTTACATTATACAACAAAAAATTGGCAAATAATGTCAGCAAAATGAGAGGACAGACAGAGTGGGAATGAGAGTTAATCTTACATCTAGGGGGCAGCCTAAGAATCTTCTTCCCGTGCTTGCACCTCCCCAGGCGACGCGATGAGCGGGGATGAGACTGTGCCCTGCGCACCGTCGCGTCGTGCTCATCTCCAGCCCAGAGAATGACGGATGGGGGAGGTAGAACTCGGATTGAAACTGAACAATCCCAACACCATCGACCTAAACACAGGAAATCCCCAATCTGATGAACCCTAATTGGGACAGAAATACCCCAGATCGATCCACTGATGAGCCACACTTACCTCGCAAGTCACTGACGAGCTCGACGTGGACATGCCGCCGCCCTCCAAATCGACCCACCATCGGCCTCTGAATCCTGCTGCGGTCGCTCTCTCCCCTCTCCAAATCGAGCCATCGAGAGGTTGAAGAAGAACAGAGAGAGAGTGAAGCGAAGAGGTAAGAGAGGGGCCACATGTAAGAAATAAGGGCAAATATGTCAAACTGACGGCAAGTTAGCGGTCAAACAACCTTGACTGGACGGAAACGGAGCGGAGGGGCATTTCTATAAGTGGCACTGACGGCAGAGGGGCAAAACTGAGCATACCCAAAAACTAGGGGCAAAACTGAGTAGTGGGTTCGAGTTAGGGGCAGAACTGGAATTGGCCCTAGAATGATTATGATGTGGTATGATGGGATGGTATCCTCCTTTAAATAAATTGAGTGACTCGACTTGGCACATGTTCACGCATCTAGTTGAATCAAATCAACATAGCCTTCACAATATTTATGTTCATGGTGGATTATATCCTACTCATGCTTGTATTCGGTGTGAATTGATTTTAATGCATGTTTACGACTGTTGTCGCTCTCTCAGTTGGTCGCTTCCCAGTCTTTTGCTAGCCTTCACCTATACTAAGCGGGAATACTGCTTGTGCATCCAAACTCCTTAAACCCCAAAGTTATTCCGTATGAGTCCACTATACCTTCCTATATGCGGTATTTACCTGCCGTTCCAAGTAAATTTGTATGTGCCAAACTCCAAACCTTCAAATGAAATTCTGTTTTGTTGCTCGAGCAGCTCATGTTACAACTAGGGCTGCCTATATCTTCCATGCTATGTGTGTTATTCTCAAGAGGAGTGGACTCCACTCCTCATTCACGAGAAAGGGCTGGTAACCGGGATGCCCAGTCCCATGATCCAAAAAGATAAATAATTAAACAAAACTCCCCCAAGGATGTTGTATGTTGGAGGCACTCGTTGTTTCGAGCAAGCCATGGATTGATGCTTGTTGGTGGTTGGGGGAGTATAAACCTTTACCATTCTATTTGGGAACTACCTATAATGCATTTAGTATGGAAGATACAACCATCTCATAGTTGTTGCGTTGACAGTGAAAGTATGCCGCTCAAAATGTTATTCAATCTCTATTTTAAAATCGAGCTCTGGCACCTCTACAAATCCATGCTTCCCTCTGAGAAGGGCCTATCTATTTACTTTTATGTTGAGTCATCACCCTTCTTATTAAAAGCACCCGCTGGAGAGCACACTGTCATTTGCATTCATTATTATTGGTTTATATTGGGTATGACTTGACTAGATCTCTTTTACCATGAATTACAATGTTTAGTCAGTCCTTGATCTTTAAAGGTGCTCTACATTTATGTTTTGCGGTTTCAGAAAGGGCTAGCGAGATACCATTTTGTTATATCATATTATGATTGTTTTGAGAAAGTGTTGTCATCCGAGTTTTATTATTATGGCTCGCTAGCTGATTATGCTATTGATATGAGTAATTGTGACAGCTAAGTGTTATTGTGAGTATGGCTAGTTTATAATATTTGCTGAAACTTGAATGCTGGCTTTTCATGTTTACAAGAACAAGAGCAAATAGAGATTGTAAAAGTTTTTCTTTATCACTTTCAGTTTATCAACTGAATTTCTTGAGGACAAGCAAAGGTTTAAGCTTGGGGGAGTTGATATGTCTCCAAC
The DNA here is from genome assembly GCF_002162155.2 of Triticum dicoccoides. Classification (NCBI taxonomy): domain Eukaryota; kingdom Viridiplantae; phylum Streptophyta; class Magnoliopsida; order Poales; family Poaceae; genus Triticum; species Triticum dicoccoides. The sequence continues at coordinate 186,683,597 of NC_041383.1, read as the reverse complement.
GTATCTACTTTTACAAACACTTTTGCCCGTGTTTTGGACTCTAACTTGCATGACTTGAATGAAACTAACCTGGACTGACGCTGTTTTCAGCAGAACTGCCATGATGTTGTTTTATGTGTAGAAAAGAAAAGTTCTCGAAATGTCCTGGAAATCCACGGAGGCACTTTTTGGAATTAATAAGAATTTTTGGTGAAAGAATCAACACCAGGGGGCCCACAGGTTGTCCACAAGACAGGGGGCGCCCCCCCTAGGGCGCGCCCTCCTATCTCGTGGGCCCCCTGGACCTCCACCGACCTCAACTCCAACTCCATATATTCACATTCGGGGAGAAACAAATCGGAGAGAAAGTTTCATTGTGTTTTACGTCACGGAGCCACCTCCAAGCCCTAATCTCTCTCGGGAGGGCTGATCTGGAGTCCGTTCGGGGCTCCGGAGAGGGGGTTTCGTCACCGTCGTCATCATCAACCATCCTCCATCACCAATTTCATGATGCTCACCGCCGTGCATGAGTAATTCCATCGTAGGCTTGCTGGACGGTGATGGGTTGGATGAGATTTACCATGTAATCAAGTTAGTTTTGTTAGGGTTTGATCCCTAGTATCCACTATGTTCTGAGATTGATGTTGCTATGACTTTGCTATGCTTAATGCTTGTCACTAGGGCCCGAGTGCCATGATTTCAGATCTGAACCTATTATGTTTTCATGAATATATGTGTGTTCTTGATCCTATCTTGCAAGTCTATAGTCACCTATTATGTGTTATGATCCGATAACCCCGAAGTGACAATAATCGGGATACTTCTCGGTGATGACCGTAGTTTGAGGAGTTCATGTATTCACTATGTGCTAATGCTTTGTTCCGGTTCTCTATTAAAAGGAGGCCTTAATATCCCTTAGTTTCCGTAAGGACCCCGCTGCCACAGGAGGGTAGGACAAAAGATGTCATGCAAGTTCTTTTCCATAAGCACGTATGACTATTTACGGAATACATGCCTACATTATATTGATGAATTGGAGCTAGTTTTGTGTCACCCTATGTTATAACTAGTGCATGAGGAATTGCATCTGGCATAATTATCCATCACTGATCCATTGCCTACGAGTTTTTCACATATTGTTCTTCGCTTATTTACTTTTCCGTTGCTACTGTTACAACTACTACAAAAACCCCAAAACATTTATTTTTACTTTTGTTACCGTTACCTTTATTATCATACCACTTTTGCTACTAAATACTTTGCTGCAGATACTAAGTTAGCCAGGTATGGTTGAATTGACAACGCAACTGCTAATACTCAAGAATATTCTTTGGCTCCCCTTGTGTCGAATCAATAAATTTGGGTTGAAAACTTTACCCTCGAAAGCTATTGCGATCCCCTACACTTGTGGGTTATCAAGCAGCCCCACATGAAACACATCATGGATGCGAGCGCCGTCCGGCAGCTGAAGGCGATAGGCCACCTGCCCGATGCGCTCCAAGATGGTGAAGGGTCCCGCGTAGCGAGGACCGAGCTTGCGCTTCACGCGTGGGTCGAGTGACTGCGTCGAGCGATGGAGAAGACGCAGCCACACCCAATCACCCACCGCGAACTCCGCCTCACAATGGTGGTCGTAGTAGTAATGCTTCGCCAGCTGTTGAGCCTGAAGTAGACGCTGACAGACCTCAGCAAGCATCTCATCACGGGTGTGAATAAGGTCGCCTGCGACCACCGGCAAGATAGGCGGAGGTGGCCGCCCGTAGACCACCTCAAATGGTGTTGCACGCAGGGTGGAGTGGTAGGAGGTGTTCTAGCAGTACTCCGCCCATGCGAGCCAATCCACCCAAGCGCGAGGCCTATCACCTGTAACACAGCGTAAATGCATGGCAATCACCTTGTTAACCACCTTAGATTGGCCGGCCGTCTGGGAGTGGAAGGCCGTGCTGAAGCGGAGCTTAACTTCCGCCATCCTGAAGAGGTAGCGCCAGACATGGCCTGTGAACACCGTGTCGCGATCACTGACGATCAAAGAAGGGAACCCGTGCAGACAGACAATACCTTCGAAGAAGGCACGAGCCACGGACCCGGCGGTGTAAGGATGCCCCAGCGCGATGAAGTGAGGATACTTAGAAAAGCGGTCGACCACCGTGAGAATGACCGACTTGCCTTCCACCTTGGGAAGCCCCTCGATGAAGTCCATGGAGATATTGGCCCAGACCTGAGATGGAACATCCAGGGGCTGAAGAAGACCAGCTGGTCGTAGCGTCTCCGTCTTGTTGCGCTGGCATGTGGCACAAGAGCGCACCCAATTGCGAACGAGGGCACGATCACCAGGAATGTAGAAGTCGGCGCGAAGACGATGGAGGGTTTTCTGCACACCCTCATGGCCAGCCGAGTGGGCTAGTAGGAAGACCTGGTGACGGAGATCATAATTGGGCTGGAACGAAGACACGGCGCCCATGGACAAGCAGACCGTCGGAGAGGTGCCAGGGCTGCTCCAGGTCGCCGGCCGCCAGCTGCTGCTGCAGGAGAACCGCGTCGGCGGCGGTCGGTGTGGCCCTGTGAATGTCGTCGAAGAGGCTGAAAGTCGGCCCTGAGCGGATGCAGAGCACCGTCCCCTCGGGGTCATCGGTGACGGAGTTGAGGTTGGCATCGCGGCGGGATAAAGCATCGGCCACGGTGTTAAGACGACCCGGGCGGTACTCGACAGAGAAATCGAAGCCGAAGAGCTTGCTAATCCACTGGTGATGTGGCACGGTCGAGAGCCTCTGATCCAGCAAGAACATGAGGCTGTAGTGGTCCGTGCGAATCTGGAAAGACCGGCCCCACAGATAGGGCCGCCAATAGCGCACTGCCTGCACCAAGCCAATGAGCTCTCGCTCGTACGCCGCGAGCTTGAGATGGCGCGGGGTGAAAGGCCCGCTGAAGAAGGCGAGAGGGCCATCGCCCTGATGAAGCATGGCACCGAACCCCACACCCGAGGCGTCATAGTCCACCACGAACGAACGGTCGAAGTCCGGCATCTGAAGAACGGGCCCCGTCGTGAGGGCCCCCTTGAGGGCCTCAAACGCTGTCGTCGCCTCCTCGTCCCAGGCGAAAGCGTCGCGGCACAACAACCGCGTAAGTGGCGAAGCGATGACGCTGAACTCCAGGATGAACTTCCGGTAGTATCCAGCAAGGCCGAGAAACCCGCGAAGAGCCCGTGGAGACTGGGGCACCGGCCAGGCAGCGACAGCGGCCACCTTGTTGGCGTCCATAGCGACCCCCTCAACCGAGATGACGTGGCCTAGGTAGGCCACCGAAGGCGTCCCGAAAAAGCACTTCGAGCGCTTAAGATGAAGATGGTGCGCCCGAAGCTCGTTGAAGACGATGGCGACGTGATGTAGGTGCTCTGCCCAAGACGCACTGTCGATCAGAATATCATCAAAGAAAACGAGCACAAACCGACGTAAGTAGGGCCGGAGGACGTCGTTCATCAGAGCCTGGAAGGTCGCCGGGGCATTGGTGAAGTCAAAGGGCATCACCAAGAACTCGAAGTGGCCGTGGTGAGTCCGAAACGCCGTCTTGGCGATGTCATCCGGGTGCATGCGCACCTGGTGGTACCATGACCGGAGGTCGAGCTTGGTGAAGAAGCGCGCACCGTGTAGCTCATCGAGGAGCTTGTCGACCACCGGAATAGGGAACTTGTCCTTAAGTGTGAGAGCATTAAGGGCACGGTAGTCGATGCAGAAACGCCATGTGTCGTCTGACTTGCGGACGAGAAGCACCGGCGCGGTAAACGGTGAGGTGGAGAGCCGGATGATGCCTGCCGTGAGCATGAGTGCACACTGCCGCTCCAACTCATCCTTTTGCAACTGCGGATAGCGGTAAAGGCGTACGGCCACCGGCGCGGAGCCTGGCAGAAGATGTATACGCTGATCGTACGTGCGGGCGGGCGGCAGCCCCTGTGGCTCGGTGAAGATGTCGTCGTGCTGCTGTAGGAGGCTCTCCAAGAGTGGGTGCTCGGCCGTAGCGGTGGTCGCGGCCAGCTGGAGTGGAGGTGTGAGTGCGGCAGCCCCAGTGCCGTCCCACCGGATGCCGCGGCCCAACTGCCAGAAGGTCATCGTCAGTGTGTCGAAATCCCAGAGAATAGGACCAACAGTGTGCAGGAAGTCGACACGGAGGACGAAGTCGAAGCAGCCCAAGTCGATGCCGGCGCAGGTGATGGTGAAGTTCTTGTCGCCGATAGTGATGGGCACGTCACGGGTGAGCCCGTGGCAGCGGAGACGGTCGCCATTAGCGACTGTGACTCACAACTGCTCCCCGCTGGTTGGCTGTAATGCAAGGCGCCGCATGGTGGTCTCCGGCAGGAAATTATGCGTGGACCCTGTGTCCACGAGGGCCACCAGGCGCTCGCCCTGGATCATGACCGGTAAGAGCATTGTCCGTTCATCACGGATGCCGGCCAGTGCGTGAAGGGACACCACGAGGGCGGTGGCCCGGGCGGGCGCGGGTGCCGCTGCGGGCTCCGCGAGGGCTGGGGCGCCGAGGCCATCCTCCAGTGTGTCATCCTCGGTCTCGTCTGTCGTCTCCAAGTAGAAGAGGCGCGGACAGACATGGCCCGGTGCATAGGGCGCATCGCAGTTGAAGCACAAGCCCAAGCACCGGCGTTCCAGCTGTTCCGCCTGAGTGAGGCACCTGAACGGCCGCGTCGGTGCCGGGGTGGGTGCCGGTGCAGCTGTGGACGATGCTGGTGCTGCCGGAGATGGCCAGGGAGGTTGTCGGCCCCCTCGTGGCACGGATGGACTCGTCAAAGCCTGGGCGCCCTGCTCGAATGCCCGGGCATAGTACATGGCTGTCTGAAGGTCTTGGGCCCCTTCATCTCGACATCCATTTGGATGTGGTCGGGCAGGCCGCCAATGAAAAGCCCCGCCCGCTGTAAGGCCGTCACACCGGGCGCGTGGCACGCCAGTGCCTGGAAGCGGCCGGTGAAATCCTGCACCGTGGAGGTGAACGGCAGGCGCCCAACTCGGCCAAGTGGCTCCCGCGTACCGGTGGCCCGAAACGAAGAAGACACAGCTTTAGGAAACGATCCCACGGGGGCATGCCGCCCTCGTCCTGCTCGAGGGCGTAGTACCATGTCTGGGCGGCCCCATGGAGATGGTAGGAAGCCAACCAAGTGCGCTCCGACGCGGGCGTGCGCTGTCCATGGAAGAACTGGTCACACTGGTTGAGCCAGTTAAGCGGGTCGTCTGAGCCGTCGTACATGGCGAAGTCGATCTTGGCGAACCGGGGCGGCTGCTGGTGTGGCACGCCCTGGCCCACTACCTCGGCGGTGCGGAGGGCTGATGACGGTGCGTGGTCCATGGTGGAAGGGTCGGCATAGTTCCCGGTGGCGCCCGATGCCTCGGGCTGCAACGGGAAACCAGACGGCGGACGGGCCTCCGGGTAAGCCGACGGCGGCCCGTGAAGCTAGCCGGGGAGTGGCGATGGTGACGAAGTGAAGCGGACCTCCTGGATCGGAAGCCCGCTCGACGAGGACCGGCCCAGGCTAGGGCTGGGAAGGGGCGGTGGTGGAACCTGCCCCATTGCCACTGGGAGGGACGACGCGGCTGGGGACGGCGCGGCCGGCACGGCCCAGGTGGGCCACTGCGTTCCCGTGGTGGAGGCCAGTGGCGTGGTTGCCGTCGCAATCAGCGTCGCCCACTGTGGCCAAGGCGGCATTGCGGCCGCCGGAGGGAGAAGCGCCGGGTAGCCTCCGGTGATGGCCCCCGATACTGAGTACCACGGCAGCGCCTGCTGACCCGCGGCCATGGCTGGATGGAGTGGTGGAGGCGGCCCGTACGGACTTGCCAAGTAGAGGCGGATGCCCAGGACCGCGGCGACGAGGTCGTTGAGCACGCCGGCCATGGACTCCGGTGTGAACTGCTGCGGCTGAGGGGGAGGTGACGGCGGCGGCGTGTGTTGGACGGGGGCTGGTTGCCGCCCGTGGCCCGGCGCGGTGCCGGGTGCCGGGAGGGTCGGCGCCGAGAGCGACGCCGTGGCGCCCGCCGAGAGCGAGGCCGTGACGCCCGGCGTGGAAGCAGCGGCGGTGGTGGAGTTGGCAGCAGCGGCGGTGGTGGAGTTGACGGGCAGCGGCGGTGGTGGCGGCGGTGGCGGAATTGGAGGCGGCGAAGACATGTTCGAAACCCGGGTACATGATACCAAATTGGTAGGACTAGGGTTCCTACCAACTCGGTTCCTTAGGTTGTAGGGGCAGGAGAACGAGGGTTGGGGGCGAGGGCGGCGGCCCCGGCGTGTTGGCGCCGTCGCGAGGAAGAAGAAAGGCGGCGGCGGCTAGGGCAAGGTGCGGCTAGGGTTTCCGGATCCTCTGGAGCCGGGCAATATGATAGAACTATCTTTATTGCTTAATCTCAAAAGGTATCTTACAATCTAATATTTATAACCTCAAAACGACTAGCCTAAGATAACTTGTGGGCCAAGCCCCTAATCTACTGCCCAGCAGGCCTCCTTCGGTTATATTATAAACCGGTCATAACAGAATCATCGGGAAGAATTAGAAGAACAAATATGCTTGAGGGGATTTAGATGCAAAAGAACGGGAAGAACTCGAACTGATTAAAGAGCACTTAAACGAAGCGCCGGGATAATTGGGTAACTGTAGTTGAAACGTGAGGACGAAGAATTCTTCTGGAATGATGGCCTCTGGTGAAAAGAAACGGGAAAACAACTTCTGACATACTCCGGATGGGTAAGAAAAGGAATATCTGACAAATGGAATAATTTGAGAGGATAACATGAAGCTAGAACCGCGAATCTTCGAGAGAACAGACAAGATTTAGAGGAAAAACTCTTCTTCTATCTTGAAATGGCGACGAGGGACACCACCAAAAATTACTGACATCCTCCGGTAGAATAAAAAGCGAAGAGGTTGAGCCAACAATGAAAAGAATTTGAAAATGATCTTGGAGAAGTCGTGTGACTGATGGGATCCATTCTGACGTCACACTTGAGAATAATTGAGAATAACTCCGGGGGAATTGGAAGAGTCGGGTAAGATCCTGGGAAAATACCTGTGGGTTAGGGCCCACTAAAAGAAAACACCGTTGAAAAGGATTGTTGATGAGATAGATGATGCACCGGAACACTTAAAATATTTGAATGAGGTCACGTCCTCGAATTAATTCAAACACAGAAGAATCTCCTGAGATGTCTTGAGCACTCCGGAAGGATAAACTGGCGAGTGGCGAGTGAGCAAGGAGAACACTTGATCCAAGGAAAAGAATGTGATCAACCCGAAAAAAAACTTGAATTGAATCCACCGGAAAAGAGATGAAGAATGTCAAACAAAAGAGAATTCACCGGTTGAAACAATTGACGAAAGACTGAAGAGGCTAAACACGAATGAAATTGATGCTCGAAACAGACTCAGGCTCTAGGAAGAAAAAGGGTGGGAGGGCGGGAAAAACAAAGGCAACTTGGAAGGGGAAAATCGACGAATAACTTGAAGAGAAAACACCGGTTGAAAGAATGCAAAGGCTTCGCACGAGTAGGATGGATACTCGATTAGGGGCTCCGGCTCCGAGAAGAAAAGGGTGGGAGGGTGGGAAAAGAAAACAACTGGGGACTGAGGTTGGAAAAATGGAGAGGGTCGAATCGTCTTGATGAGAAATGCACCGGATGAAAAGAGCTGAGGAACAACGATCGAAAAACCAACTGTGTGATCCTAAAGAAAAAATTGAAGGGGAAGAGGATTAATTCAAAACACCTACGTCAAGATTCCTTACTAGAGCGACGAAGCGGCTGAGGAGTAAAAAGAATTCCTACTCTCCGATATAACTTGACTCTGAAAATAGTTTTCTTCTAGACTCAACAATGACCAAACTACATGATCAATCAAGGGGGCTCCTATAGTCGGTCGAGGCTCTGATACCAACTTGTCACGCCCAATATGCGATACTATCCTAAAGAGACTCGAAGGTCCCACCAAGGATAGAACCGCATATTGAGATGCTTTTGCAAGGTGGATATCATTACATCAACATTACATAAAAGATGGGGATACAAACAAGGCATACAAATGACGCAAGAGTACATCAATACATCATACATAAGATCAACATCCTACTACAGATGAAACACAAACAGAAACTCAAACGACATCCACCTTGCTAGCCCAGGCTGCTGACCTGGAACCTATCCCTTGATTGAAGAAGAAGCAGAAGAAGAACTCCAAACAACTAAACGTTGCTCTCGCGTCATGATCATCGCATAACCTGCACCTGCAACTGTTGTGGCAATCTGTGAGCCACGAGGACTCAGCAATCCCATTACCATGGGTATGAAGACTAGCAAAGCTTAATGGGAATGGAAAGGATAAGTGGTGAGGTTGTAGCAGCGACTAAGCAAATATGGTGGCTAACATACGCGAATAAGAGCGAGAAGAGAGGCAAACGGAATGATCGTGAAGCTAGCAATGATCAAGAAGTGATCCTGAACTCCTACTTACGCCAAACATAACCCAAAACTGTGTTCACTTGCCAAACTCCGCCGAAAAGAGACCATCACGGCTACACACACGGTTGATGCGTTTTAATTCGTATCTGGTGTCAAGTTATCTACAACCGGATATTAACAAATTCCCATCTGCCACATTACCGCAGGCACGGCTCTCTAAAGTTTATACCCTGCAGGGGTGTCCCAACTTAGCCCATCACAAGCTCTCACGGTCAACGAAGGATATTCCTTCTCCCAGGAAGACCCGACCAGTCTCGGAATCCCGGTTTACAAGACATTTCGAAAATGGTAAAACAAGACCAGCAAAGCCGCCCGATGTGCCGACAAATCCCGATAGGAGCTGCACATATCTCATTCTCAGGGCACACCGGATGAACACTACGTACAACTAAAACCAGCCCTCAAGTTTGCCCGAGGTGGCGCTGCAAGTGGCTCTAGTTCGGACCAACACTCGAAGGAGCACTGGCCCAGGGGGGTTAAATAAAGATGACCCTCGTGCTCCGGAAATCCAAGGGAAAAAGGCTTAGGTAGGCAAATGGTAAAACCAAGGTTGGGCCTTGCTGGAGGAGTTTTATTCAAAGCGAACTGTCAAGGGGGTCCCATAAATCACCCAACCGCGTAAGGAACGCAAAATCAAGGAACATAACACCGGTATGACGGAAACTAGGGCGGCAAGAGTGGAACAAATCACCAGGCATAAGGCCAAGTCTTCCACCCTTTAGCAAGTATATAGATGCATTAATTAAATAAGAGATATTGTGATATCCCAACATAATCCTATCCATCATGGAGCAATCTTCAACTTCACCTGCAACTAACAACGCTATAAGAGGGGCTGAGAAAAGCGGTAACATAGTCAAGCAACGGTTTGCTAGGAAGGGTGAATAAGTTAGATGCTGACATGGCATATTTGGGAGGCTTGAAGAGCAAATGATAGGTAGCGCAGCATAGCGATAGAATGAAGCAACTAGCATAGCAATGATAGTAGTGAGATCCAAGGTGACGATCATCTTGCCTGAAATCCCGCTAGGAAGAAGAACGAGTCCATGAAGAAGATGAAGCCACGAAGACAAACCAAGCGTAGACGAACGAATCCTCACAATCGCAACGAAACAGGAACTAACGAGAAGGAGCACAACTGGAAAGAAGCAAAAAACAAGGTAAACACACGACACATAGACATGGCATGATGCACAACGAAACATGATGCATGACAAAGGCTATATGAGGCTACTCATGGCAAGAGATGATGCATACCAGAGCAACACATCAAAGCAAGTTTAAATGAGGCCGGAAACAACATATAACAAATCCAGTAAGTCCTCATATGCAAATTTAGGAATTGGTCCAGATCTGAATAAACCATAAGTTCGAGTTGATAAACAGCAAGTTAAGATGCACCAAGATGATCTACACGAAATTCTAGTCAAGTTACATATAAAGTTCATTTTGTTCGGAGCTACGGCCTAGAAGATATGAGCAAAACAAGTTAAACATGACATTGATGCAAAATACATCCAAACATCAAGCAAACACCTCAAAACAAGGATGCAACATGATAATATGAAACTACATGCAATTCTAAGCAAGTTTCATATAGAGCACACTCAAAACGGAGCAACAGTTCAACACATACACATGAAACAAGTTTAGAGGACAAGCTGTCCAAAACAGCAACTAGGCATCTAGCAAGCATCAAAACAATATGCTACAACAACTCAACATAAGAACAAAGGGCATGGACATTATGTAAATGTAAAGCATGAAAAAACATGAACACTGAGCTATCTCTAGAAATCACTAGAACATGCTCAAAAGGTCATGGCAAAATTGAAAATAATAACAGTTCACAGACTTGGCAGAAATCACTGGACATGGCAGAAATAACATCATGTTGCAATGTTTAGAGCTATCAAACAACATGTTACAGAAACTTAACATGGCAAACAAAGGCATGGCATGCTAGTACTAAAGACAAAGAACAAATCTCCCTTACTGAACTAATTCCAAAGATCAACGGAAAAGATGGTAGCATCCATACAAACATGGCAAATGATATGACAGATGCAGGATAGCGGTACATGACAGGAACAACGATAAGTAGGCATGTTGGTGAGCTTGCAGAACTCACCACAGAGCAATACATGGCATGACAAGGTGACCAACAGTAATAAGAAATATTTATAAAGCTAAGCATGGCAAGAGCAAGTTCATAAGGCGCATGGACCACTAGCAAAACACATGGCCAAAACTGACCTTAATGTTAACAAGCTGACAGCAACATTATTTAGCAAGTTTAGAGCAAGATTACAACAAGCTAAAGCATGCTATAAATGCAACCAGGGGCATGGGTGGATATAGCATGACATGTGTAACAAAAAATCCTTAGTGAACATCTCCAGGTTATGCATATAATGACTTCTAGCAGCAGGTTTACATAGCATCATGATATAGCAGATTCAGCCTAGCAAAACAGTAACAGCAAGTACCCTACTTCACGAGCTCGATGCGCTCACTATAAAACTCACAAAAATACATGGATTGCACCACTGTAAAGATGACATGATGTAGCGCAAAACTCATGTTGACATCAAGCTCATAGGATATACACACAAAATGCAATGAAAATGACAAAACAGCAAGTTCTAGTAACAGAAAGCAGTTAACATCATATAGCACTCTTGCAATGATGATAAGGGCATCAATATGAACTCAAACAAGCAAGGAACAATAGAATGAAATACATAGCATCTCCCAATGAACAATTTGATATATCGTATGCATGACATGGTGCAGCACACATGAAGTTATGGCATGACAAACAGGGCATAAAAATATCACAGAAAAATGACTTAGTGGAAATTTACCCTCGCGAAAAGTCAACCCGGGACGAGGACGAGCGGGACGGAGGGATCCAGGGCGCGGGGGGAGGCGTTTGGTTCGGTGAGATGGTGGATCTGATCCCGATCCATGGACTTCGCTGGAGTTGTCGACGACGGTCGAAGACGCGGGCGGAGGAGGCCGTCGGGGAGGTCGAGGTGGTCGAGCGGTGCGAGATCCGGCCGGATCCCACCAGATCCGGGCCGGAGGGGACCGGCGCAGGGTGGAGCAAGCCGGCGAGGGACGATGCGTGGGGGAGATGGCGGAGGTGCGCGGGCGGTGCCGGTGCCCAGCGAGCGAGGAGGAGGCGGGGAGCTTCGGGCGGCGGCCAGTCGAGGGCAGCGGGCGGAGGCGCTAAGGGGAGGAGGCGGCGGCGGCGGGCAGTCCGGCGAGGCCCGAGGCGGTGCGGGCCGCGCCTGGTCGGAGCGGAGGGA